>NC_089743.1:81602470-81762470 GCF_040412425.1 Macrobrachium rosenbergii | reverse complement strand
GAATAGTCCCATTGTAGTATTTCCTAAATAAAACTGTCCAACTAATATATTAGTATTACTGTATTTTGGCTACTAGATTAATTAGACTATAGTTTGTAGTGTATGCAATAGGAGTTGGAAAGGGGGCCTCCCACCAGAGAGGGCCCTAGGCCTCCCACCAGCTTAATCCGGCCCTGGGCTGTAGCAGTAATCGCTCCGTCTTCTAGAGATTATTGTTCAGCTTAGAATAAAAGGGTCCTTAGTTTCCGGGGTAGGCTGCACTTTTCGTCCCTTTCTTTGTTTCATAATTTTCTTCGAACCTGGACAGGATAAAATCATTTGTTTGGCCGTTTCATCAACCAATCAAACGCCAAGTAAATGACCTTACCTTGCAGAGATTGGAAGAAAACCAAAAAACCTTACAATTTGAAAACGGATAAGTTTGCTGTTTTGTAAGTTATCTGATTTGTACCTCTTTTGTACTTATTTTAGCCAAAAGATCATAAAAAAGTCACTCACTATCCATTGTTAATCCCTCGATTTGGTTTTTGATCTGCTTTTGTACGGTGTATTCTAGTTGAGACGTAAAGCCTACGTCCAGATTCAATTCGGTTTCAACGCCACAAAGAACGTTCGTCGGTAAACTATCTGTCCCCAGTAATTCAGTGATCTTCAGAGAATTTATGCATTATCTCTCATATTCGTGATCACTCTTTAAATTTACAGCATTATTTGTGAGACGGCTACGACCGAACGAACTGATATGTTTATCGTTATTCTTTGTCCCAGTGCTGGATTATGGACTGGTGTGAGCTGTCGTTGTGAGAAACACGATTCTGCCGTCATTGGCCAGTCAATTTTTTTTGTGTGTTTACTGTCAGCGTCTCATTCAGGAGAATGGTCAGCTACCTTTATGAAACATGTATTTGCTTTCTATGTTTTGCTTCTCATCACAAACGAAATAACCGCGGCCTTTTTATCATCTCCTCCGGCTACACGAAGACCCTTTGGTAAATGTGGGTCTGTGTTAACTAAACTTGATATTTGAAGCTTCTTTTTCTGTCTGTATAATGGTGAAGTGGGCTTCATCGTTCCCTTATCTATTTTAAGTAGAATATTTTATTGTAGTTGTACTAATCTCGTCAAAAAATAACGGTAATATAAGTGAGGATTGAGGTGGGAGGTCCTTACCCTAGGGACGTCACGTACCGTCTCGAAACTCGCACCCAAGCTACATTCATTCTACATACATATGCAGGGAACCGGTGGCGAGAGAGGCATTTTCTTTTGTGGAAGATTTTGTCCGTGATATTAACGATTATATTAGAAAAGGGCAACATCCTCTAATTTTACAAACCAATCAAAGATGTAAGAAAAGGCTTTTTTGAGGAGATATCGATGTATAGTATTTTACTACCTTATATAAGCCCATATCCCTACTCAGGAGTGACTGGTTTTTAATTTATTTTTGGGCACCATTGCCGTGTAGTAAATTTCTCTTAAGAAGATTTTCTTCTTATATGTAGTCTGTTTTGTCGTTATGTGACATACAAATTTATTTATTTATTTATTTATTTTGTATATTATTGCCTTCTACTATTTTGTCAAAAAGTTATTATTTTCAGTCTGGATAATCTCGGTCAGTAGCATCTATTCAGTGCTGGAAAAAATCATGAATAGGTGTAATTTCCTGTTCTCTCTCTCTCTCTCTCTCTCTCTCTCTCTCTGTCTCTCTCTCTCTCTCTCTCTCTCTCTCTCTCTCTCTATATATATATATATATATATATATATATATATATATATATATATATATATATATATATATATATATATTATATATATATGTATATAATAATATATATATGTACAGTATATATATTTATATACACACATTATATATATATATATATATATATATATATATATATATATATATATATATATATATATATATAATAGGAACAGTATGTCCAGCAGAAAATTCAGCATTTTTCACTTATAAATTTATTTATTTCCATCACCAACGTTTCGGGATACATATCCCATCTTCAAGGCCAAAGCCGGAGAAAATTAAAATCCATGTATCAAGAGTTAGACTAATATGGAGCGCAGTATTAAATCATTCTTTGAAGAATAACTCCTGATGTACGGCTCTTTCATTTTCCCCGTTTTTATCCCTGAAGATGGGATTTGTATCAAAGGTTGTGATAAATAAATAAGCCTCATAACTAACTGCTGCTGAAATTTCTGCTGGCTATACTGTTCCCATTAAATATTCGACTTTCTAGAAGCGACAGTGCCATTCAACATAAATATACAACATATATATATGTATATATATATACACATATATTAGATGTTTGTATGTATCATCCTTTTAGCTGCAGATAATGTCAAGAATCATGGAATAACATACGGTAGAATACGAGCACTGTATCGTAAAAGTGGCGAGCAAACTCCGTAGACTTTTTTTTTCAACACAACTGTTCTGCGTGACTTGACACGAGCTCTGTAATTTCGGAAACTGCCGCCTTTTCGGTATGGGCGTTTTGATTACTTTGTTATTGCATTTTTTTTATGGATATTGCCTATATTTTACATTCAGTTTTGCATAGAGCCCTTGGTTATTTTGGAAGTTGTTAACACATACGATGTGTTTTGTAGTTTATTTTTTGACAGAGGGCTGCTGCTTATATTAATGCTGTGTTGAACGGCTGATAATCTTTTCAATGTTGTCGATATTAGCTCATTTACATAATTTAAAATTTATGTAGAATCACTGAGAATATAGACGTATTTTGTTGATGTATACGTATAAATATATATGTATATATATGTGTATATATATATATAATATATATACATATATATATATATATATATATATATATATATATATATATATATAATATATATAAGTAGCTAGCATTAATATGTTATCGGTCCAGGACCAAGGTCTTGAGACCTTTGCGCATTCTCACTCTATCAAGCACTACTCAAATTCGCTCTGCATAAGTGTTAAGGCCTCTCTGTGTCAACATCTTAATCCCTTGAAGCTAACGCCCATGATCGCCCTCATTCCCTGTCCCCAAAACTTAAGAAATAGTCCATTGTTTCCAGGTGACCAGACAATCTCAAAACACTTATATCCATCTTATCACTTCTTAATTAATCTCGCCGAAAATTCATTTCAACAACTTCTACCCTTACGTAGTCATTCTCATCATCTAGGCTACTTGGGTGACCCACCTCCTCTGGCTTCATTCCATTATTTCTAGCATAAATTTAATTCATTCTTTCACCATTCATTGCTTCATCTTCTACTTATCCTATCATTTACTTTTTACTTTTCAAAGTTTCTGCAGCTTTTCTTTGCTGTCACCAGGTAACGTTTTACCGTCTGCTAACGTCACTCATTCCAGTCCGGACCTTCTTTCCTTTCCAGGTGCTTGCACCAGAATTTCTTGTCTTTCATTCATTTCCGTCATCACTTAGTAGTCTTCTTTCCAAATAAAATCTTTCAGTTGCGGTTAACAAATTATCTTTCTCACCATTTACCTTCAACAAAGTCCACATTGTATTTTGTCAGCTCTGTCCAGAGATTTCTCCTAGTCTACCTGTTTCACTGACAGGTATCTCCTCTATTCTCAGACACTCTGACATAACTGTATCTTCACAAACATTTGATCAGAGCGATTTGTTCAAAGTGTAAGCCGATACCGATCTCTCTCTTTCAGTCTCTCACTGTCTTGTTCAAAACCTTTTATCATCTCTTCTCCTATACAATGAACGATTAGTTCTATCTTCAATATATATGAAACCTCTTCTGCATCCAGAAATACCATATGCACCCTTGCCAGCCAAATTCTTAACCCACTGACGTATTGCAGTGTCTCCCTTGTAATGCCACTTACAAGATACTAGGATTTATTGTAAATAAATGCAACGCCTTTTAATGGATTGTGACTGAAACATATTTCTAGTAATAGTTTAGTGCTCGGCGCATACTGTTTGGTGACAACCCTTTTATAAGGAAATGTAAGTATTTCGTAACATATTTGCATTTACACTCAGGAGCCCTCCTTTTTCTTACAAATCCTTTTCCCAAACAGTGAGAGACACAAAGAGAGGAATATCTGTAGATCAGTTCCAAACCTCCGTTGGTGGGGGATTGCCCCGTCGAAAGAGAGGGCAGGTGTGGTGGAAACACTTGAGTAAGTTTTATAATGCTTCACTAATACAAAGGCTCTTAGGAGAATTTATTTGAGAGAAATGTCGGTAATTGGATACTAAAAAAAACAATAGAAAAAAAGAGTAGATAGTCCAAATCCTCTCATCCATGATGAAAACTGGGGTCGTGTTTTCGACTCACTTCTGAGGAATTAGACAGTGTATATATCCTTTTTAAATCCTGGCTATTAGCAGTAATAAATGTGAATATATCGTGACTGTCTGAATAAAAACTGGTCGCATTTCAGATGGTCAGTCATCATAGAGAAGTTTCTCTTTGTCTGTTTGTCTCTTTTTCTTATATTTTTACACGTTCTTAAAACAGTTCAGATGTTATATATGTTATTTCCGTCTTTATTTTAATTTTCTCTTTCTTATTTCGGTTGGCGTGTGTGTGTGTGAGTGTGTGTGAAGACTCATGGGGGTGCTTTGAGATTAGTGGGTAAGGTGGCTCTTAGGTGGTCCGAATCTAAGCGGTCCTACAAAGGTCCATATCTGTCCCCCACCCACCCCTTTCCCCGGTCTTGTAGGGCGATGCCCCTCCCCGCCCTCCTCCCTTCCACCCCACTGCTATCGTCCTGGGTGGCAAAGCAGGTTTTATGTGATAGTGATTAGCGGTAGTCGGGGTCACTCGTTTGTTTTGGCACTTTTTACCCATTACCAGCGGAAGTGTTAATGATGGTGTGCAGCTGCGGGGGAGGCCTCGACACAAGCTGGCGTAGTGGATGATGACCCCACCCTATATTTTTTTTTTTTTTTTTTATCCTCCCATACGTAGGGTTGATAGGTGGGGGAGGTTGAGGTTCCTTGCACCATTCACTTCCTGTGTGGAAATCGCTGTTTCTTGAAGGATTTAAATGCTTCGTTTTAGGAGTTGGATTTGTGTCTCTGTAAACACAAAAAATAATTAAGGAGTTAATTAGCTGCATTGATTGCGGTGCCTGTCCCGATCTCTTAAACCTTTAATGGAGACTTCATTTTCGAATGATTTTTGTATGGGTTCTATAAATATTAATTATGCCGTTTACCTGAGCAAATTCCATTGATTTTTGCTTCTCCTGGTAATGTTTTTTTATCATCTTCAGAGATAAAATGACTTAGTTCTGCGTTATTTTGTTGACTTATGTGGGACGTATGTCATAATTTACGGTCTTTATTGATTATTTTTCCCTGTTAAAAGCCAAGTCAGTAATCATCTTTTTAATCTCACCCGTCTTTTTTGTATAGGAATTACTTCTTATTATTTGGTAGCTATGGTATTATATGACATCAAGACATACATTTCGGATGGAAATATAAAAAGTTTCATTGTCAGGTATATTTTTAAAAACTTTCCAGTGATACTTGGCCAAGAAAAATTTATATTAATTATTTAGTTATGTACATTCCAGCCCAACTTAATCACCTTAAATCAGTGTATTTTGGTTATGAGTTTTTATGTTTAAACTTTCATTGTCTTCCACACATCTTCATACGTCTGCAGCCTCTCTTCTTCATATAGATCTTACCCAAGTACGTCCAGCTGACACTGTCACTTGATATTCTCCCATGGGGTGTGTGAGACATGCACCTCATACTCTAATCAAGTCCATATAAAAATACCCAGATTGTGCTGAAGCATGTATAAAGCATACTTTCGTATTCAGGTTCAGTGAAGTAGATTTCCAAATCATATCTAGCCTGCTCATTGCTCGATTTGCCTTTTTAGTCTTTCACTGAATTCCAGCTCAAGAAAACCTGTAAGTGTTAAACTTACAAATGTATAGAAAGAGTCAGGTGCAAAAGAGAGAGAGAGAGAGAGAGAGAGAGAGAGAGAGAGAGCAATAAACTCTGTGAATGCATTTCTTAGGAATTTGCTGGAATCAGACTTCACCTCAAGAAAAGCTGTAAGTGTTAAACCGACCAATGTATAGAAAGAGATACAGTTGAGAGAGAGAGAGAGAGAGAGAGAGAGAGAGAGAGAGAGAGAGAGCAGCAAACTCTGTGAATGCACTTCTAAGGAATTTGGTGGAATCAAACTCCACCAGTAGCATCCGTGCACTAACCCTCCATCCACCATTAGCAAAGAAGTAAAGAAGTGCAGTACATCACAGCTTGATTCTCAGGGCGAATTTTAAATTACAACGTCACTGTAACGTTTACCTGCTAAAATCATAGTAGTGGGTAGCGGTTACTTGCCTTCGAAAATTACAGGCCCTTTAATCTGGCCTAAAATTGTAATTGGGTGTTGAGCTAGTAGTTGAAGACTCACTGTATGAAGTGACTTGTTATTATTTCAGAACATCCTCTGAATACAGATGATGGTTGTGGAGTATGGCGGAAGAATAAGCTCAGGTGATATGGAGAGAGTATGGAGGAAGCCGCTGTGGGTTGTGTGAAGTGGCGTGGTGGGTCAAAAGGGAAATTTACAGAAACGTACATTTAGTGAAATTATTAAAATATGGGTAATTAGGCAAGGGAAAGTGACAATATAAATATTGGTTAATTATGATGAAGTAATTATACCAAGGAATAACGATGATAAAGGAAGACACTCTTAGGAAAAAACGCAGCGTATGGTGTTAAGATCATAAATTCGGTTGGCACGCGGGACTGATTGTACAAGCCCTAGTGTTTGGATTTTAAACCAAAGTGAGAGGATTCTGTTATTATATCTTTCTTAGAGCCAACCGTGAAGTTCCCCTGTGTTATTTTGGAAAGTATGACGATTATATATATATATATATATATATATATATATATATATATATGTGTATTGATATTATTGTGTGTGTATAATGTGTGTATATATATATATATATATATGTATATATATATATATATATATCATAATATATATATATATATATATATATATATATATATATATATATATATATATATATATATATGCAGCGTGAAGCCCTAGTGTTTGGATTTTAAACCAAAGTGATTCTAACAGAGGTTATTTATATCTTTCTTATAGTATATATATATATTTAATATATATATATATATATATATATATATATATATATATATATATATAGCCAACAAAAAAAAAATATATATATAATGTAGATAATACTATACTATATATATATATATATATATATATATATATATATATAATGGATATATACTGCTATATATATATATATATATATATAGATCGCACACCATATGTAATATATATGTATGTATATATTACATATATATATATATATATATATATATATATATATATATATATATATATATATATATATATATATATATATATATATATATATATATATATATATATATATATATATATATATATATATATATATATATATATATATATATATATATATATATATATATATATATATATATATATATATATATATATATATATATATATATATATATATATATATATATATATATACTATATATATATATGGAAAGTATGTACGATTATATATATATATATATATATATATATATATATATGCTATATATATATATATATATATATATATATATATATATATATATATATGTGTATGTGTGTATAATGTGTGTATATATATATATATATATATATATATATATATATATATATATATATATATAATATATATATATATATATATATATATATATATACTGCTAATACTGCTAATGTGTGTGTGTGTGTGTGTGTGTATAGATATATATAAACTGTATATGTATGTATGCATGTATGTACGTATGGGTATGAATTTATGAATATATACACGATTAAGCTGATTATTTCCCCTCATATGTGGTAGCTCCAGAAAAAAGAAGAAAAAAGCAATCTTCGCCTCGTTCATTCTTTAATTACTGAATCAAGGGCGAACTCCCTGTGGAGTGCACTTCCGCATTTGCCACCTGATACATTTTACACAGAAGGCTCCTCAACAGTATGTGGATATCCCCCTACCCCACTGGCCAGCACTCACCCACCCAAATACCCTCTGCCACTCACTTGTATCTCTTATGCACTATTGCGCTTCCCGGACTCAAAAGCCCTTTCTTTTGAACACCTCGATTAGCCCGTCCAGCCAACTCTTTGTTGGTCTCCATCTCCTGCTTCCTTCCAAAACTTCCAAATTATACTCACTTTACACCAGTCTACCCTCTTCCATTTTTCTTAAGGTACGTCATAACATTCTAATCCATCTTTTCACTTCTAACCTCTTTACTGCATATTCTTAGTGGAGATGCATTCTTATGCATGCAGTTAAATTACTTTGCGACTACTTCATCTCAGCGCACAACATGCACACTCATGCATGTGCGTGTTAGTACTTTTGTACTTAAGTGAACATTTCAAGAGAGGAAGGCAGGAAGCTATTTATTTTTCTATCATACTCATTTTCAAATCCTATACACACCAATCTTTGAACAGTTCTTGTTTTTCTTCTTAATGGCTAATCAATCAGTCAGTCGGTTTATGTATTTATTTGCTGTAATTCTTGTATTATCATTTTCTGCACCCACACTCGGATTTCCTTCCGTTGTCCTTTAGTGTCATTACTCGTGATTGATGATAATATTCAGTGAGCCGCTAATGTAATTTTCAATTGAGATAGCACCAGTGTGAAGCAAGTAAACCATAACAGAATCATTATCTGTTTTGCAGTGCAATTTGATGTGCCTCAGTACTCCATAATTCTAGAATACTTCCATTTGGAGTTTTCCATCAAGTTAACTCCAGGAGTGATTGTTATTGTTAAGAACTGGATTGTTATTGTTAAGAGCTGTAATAACAGTGGTTTAAAAATCATTCCCGGATGGAGATGCTGATTGTTATTATCATCATAAAAAATAATGGTATATACCCGAAGGGCACGAAGAATTAAAAACGAAGTGTGTTGCCACTCAATGTATTGGGTGGGGGTGGTGGGAGGCGGGGTAGGATGTTGAGAGTCAGGCTGGACGTTTAGGGGGAGGAGAGCTGAAAGAGTTCATGAATTTGAGGGAGTAGAGGGAAGGGGGGAGGGGGTAAAGGAAGAGTTGCTACAATCATCCACTTCTTCTTGACAAAAAAAGAGAGGAAGAAGAAAAAAAAATTAATAGCCTCGGTGCTAAACACCAATGACTTTTACTACCATCTAAAAGGTTACCCAAGTTTTATTGCTCGCACTTTTATTTTTACATCTGCGTATTTTTATTGTGTTTGTGCGTTTCGAGTCAGTCGTTTTCTCCTCGTCTGTTTTAGCGTTTGTTTCCTCTATTTCCGCTTTTGAGGTAGAGATCGAAGAAACCGGATTATAATGAAATTAAGTAGATATGAAATTGTATGTATTTAAATTCATACACTAGGTTTCAATTACATGCATATTGTATAAATGTTATAGGCGATTAATGTAGAAAAGCCAAACATCTTGCGTTTCGTGCTGAACACAGTTGGGTTTTGATTAATGTATGTTGTAGTTAACCGTGCAAGAAAAGTTTTTTGTAGAACGCTTAACAACTGCAGGGAAACAGCAGAAGTCTCAGTATTAATGATTTTGTTATGTATATATATATATATATATATATATATATATATATATATATATATATATATATATATATATATAATATATATAATATATATATATATATATATATATATATATATATATATATATATATAATATATATATATATATCTGTATCTATATATGTATATATATATATATATATATAATATATATATGTAATGTGTGTGTGTGTGTGTGTATGTATAAATATGTGTAGCTATATATATTTATATTACATATATATATATATATATATATATATATATATATATATATTATATGTATATAGTAGTGTATATGTTTGTAAACACAAAAATCTATATAGGTTTTCCAGACAATAATCACTACTCTTATTCTTGTAAAATTTTAGGATATATATATATATATATATATATATATATATATATATATATATAATATGTATATATATATTAATAATATATATATGTATATGTGTATAAGTACACACATATATATATACATATATATAATATTTATGTATAACATATATGTAAATAATTTAGGTAGTTTTATTTTATCAGATGTAAGGTCTGTAGTTAACAACAATTATAAAAATAATGATAATCTGCGCGTGATGAATTATCACTCAGAAATATGCAGTATCAAAAAGCGTTTAAAAATTTTAATTTGTTGAAGATGTGTTAGTGGGAATCATAAAATGATTCTTTTGAGATTAAGCATGAGTATTCGAAAAGCTTATGGGTCTGCAATAATTCTTGCAGTTTTGTCATGAGTACGATACTATTAAAGTTTTTCTGTGATAATAATAATAATAATAATAATAATAATAATAATAATAATAATAATAATAATAATAATAATAAATATTATAGAAGTATAGTGCGTAGGTGATTGTTGTAAAATGAGAATCATTAATAATTTTACTGACAGTAATTATACGTTGTACCTCTGATGACAATGATTGAAACTCTTATATGCATGTTACAAAGAAAGTTATCATGCAAATATTAAATCCGCCAGCAACACGATCAGATTCCCTTAAACATTTTTATCACAGTCAGCAAAAACGTTCATCACGGCCAGGTGTGACGCCTCATCTCCCCCGAACGGTCTGTCGTAAACCGTCGCTTATACGTTTGTACGTTCGTCCGTCTCTCGGTCAAACGAGCAGCGAACGTCTCGTCTCTCATCGCGTGCTTTTATGCAAGCGACAGACGTATCGCTTTGCGGAGGAAGCGTTTTGTGTTGTCATGATTTATTGCTTTTTGGGGGTAATCAACCTGTCGGCTTTTTTGTCCGGGGGATTTTTTTCTACCCCCTCTTTATGGCCATGTAAAACCCCGGTCCGAATCAGCCCCCTTGCATGCTGCAGTGATGTACGATATGGGGATTGCATGTTTTTTTTTTTTTCACTGTTTTTATTTTTCCGTCGTTGATTTCCTTTCCTTTGTGTGGTTAAGCTTTGCTATAGGTTTTGACGTTTTAAAAAAATTTTTATTATCGACTTTTTTGTTTTTTTGCATTTTAGTTATTAATGTTATTATCGTTTGCTGACGTCTGATTGAAATTATTGTGATTTACTCAGTATATGTTATTTATTTTCAGTTTTCTCTTTGTATTGTAACTTGAGTTCCCGCACGTAGTATTTGACTTTTATGTTAACTTTTCTAATCGATATGTCTAATCATTTTGAGTTGTGTGTGTATATATATATATAACTATATATATATATATATATATATATATATATATATATATATATATATGTATGTATGTTATATATACATAATTTATAAGTTCCTCGTTGGAAGAGTCGGTAGAGATTTCGGCTAGCACTCTGCTAGGCCCGAGTTCGAGTCTCCGGCAGGCCAATGAAGAATTAAAGGAATTTGTTTCTGGTGACAAAAATTCATTTCTCGCTATAATGTGGTTCGGATTCCACAGTAAGCTGTAGGTCCCGTTGCTAGGTAACCCATTGGTTCTTAGCCACGTAGAATAAGTCTAATCCTTCGGGCCAGCCCTAAAGAGTCGTTGATCAGCTCAGTGATCTGGTTAAACTAATGTATACTTTTACATAATTTATATTATATATATATATATATATATATATATATATATATATATATATATATATATAATATTGTTGATAAACAATGTGTGTGTATATATATATATAAATATATATATATATATATATATATATATATATATATATATATATATATATATATATATATATATATATATATATATATATATATATGATTATTATCACTTTTGTACGTGATGCATTTATCACACATTACCACAGGTGAAAAATAAAGCTTTATTTCCAAGCCATTGACGTCAATGGCGTGGAAATAAGTCAAAAAAACCAGACCAAACCCCTACACCCTGTCTCTTATTTTCACCTGTGGTAACGTGTGATATATATATATATAGATATATATATATATATATATATATATATATATATATATATATATATATATATAATATAAAAAGCTTCATCACCAGGGACCAACAACATGATATAAAGTATAAAACAAAGTGCATGGCCTCAAAAAATTGAAACAACGGAATGACATCACTTTATTTTGCTTCATGTGATATTATTTCTCGAGACCGGGCGCATGAAGCTGATTTAAGACATATTGCTTCTTCAGAGTTGTTAACTGAACCTCTCAGAGTGATAGAGATGGCGGAAAATATGTCGCAATGGGTTTGTTTCAAAGTCATTTATTTCATGATCTTCATTTTAGGGACGTGACCTCGTCACATGTTTCTGATTAGCTCATAATGTCTCAGAAATCTTGCCAGATGTTTCTGACATGGCCCATGAGACTAGTACATTTTATATGCTGACGTTGTATCTTCTGCGCAGTTATCTATCGTCCTAGACCCCGTTATGTGATCTATGATGATTAAGTTAACACGTATTTGATTTTTGACTTCGTATGGAACATGTTTTTTATTCTCCCAAGCTTGGCCTACCCTTCTTACCCTTGGTGGACAAGGTCATTGATGGAGTCGCTGGTATTGCTGGCTTTCTGGTATCATGAATGAATAAAGGTTAAAAATCGCGAAAGCTTTTTTTATGAAAAAACGTTTACGAAGGCTACTTATATACAAACATGAAAACATTAAGTTTTTTAAAATATTTTCCACCTCTCCATCTGTACCAAGGACACTCCCCCCTCACCCCCACAAGTGGATTCCGTACCCTCCCCCATCACCTTCACGAGTACAAAAAAAAAATGAATAAAACCGTCGCACGTTTTACGGGCTGAAACACAACGAAAGAATAGGGGAAAAAGAGAGGAGTGGAAAAATAAAAGAATAAGAAGAAAGAAGCAGCGGTTGTTAATAAAGATACCATCATGTCTCTTGTAAATAGATAAATTATATTCTTATGTCTGGGCGCAATGACGGTTAGAGCCCGGGGACGCAGGAACCTGCAATGTCTGGAATTTCAAGAGTGGAATAAAGAGGGTAATATTCACTTTTGTCGGAATGTAAAGGCGCTCCCTGGGAAGGGGGCCCGGGTTGCCTGTGTATGTATGTCAGGGAGGGGGAGGAAGAGGAGGGAAGGGGAGGGGAGGGAGGGGGCGGGTGGAGCATCAATGGTTGGAGACTTGATTCGTTCTTATCCTTTTATGAGTTTTCTTGCATTTGGAGAAGATTGTAACCTCTCTCTCTCTCTCTCTCTCTCTCTCTCTCTCTCTCTCTCTCTCTCTCTCTCAATTTATAATTATGTATCCCATTCACAACAAAAGTGTTATAGAGCATTACTGTTTTAATCTAACTGAAGGCATATACCGTATACATACATATACATCAATTCATAGATACATACATGTGTCCATACATAGCTATGTCAAAATGGCGTGAATGCATACGTAATTATAAAGAGATGATATAAATCTGTCCTAGTTGTATATTCTTTACATTCGCAGTGGTCCAATTTTTTGTAGCTGCCTATAGGTTTTATCTTCGAGAAATAATTTACCCGTATCACCGCCATGTCAGTATCAATTATCATTAATGACATCATCATTTACTTTATTATTGTATTGTTGAAAGTCCCGGTGCATATTTGTGGATGTGGTCGAGTGGTATGGGGTCTGTGACCAGACGTTCTGAAAAATATCTTCATCTGGCACTGGCATGCATTGGAGCTCGTAGGCACGTAGTGAGGCAATCTCATAAATAAGACTGATGATGAAGAAAATGAGACTGGTAATGAGGAGCGCTTGCTTACGATCACTTTTACGTAAAAACACATTATTTTTTTTTTGTAATATTGGTCTTACCGTTAAGAGAGCTCTGGTTTGAGTAAAATTGAATTGTGAGATTATTAATCTGTAGGCAGTTCTCCGGGAGACGGTCTTTGAACTTCATATACAGATACGATACAGTTAATTTCCACTGTCGTTCTTCAACCTGTTTAAGGATCGTCACTGGCTTAAAGTTACGAAGTCTTTTTTCGTATAAGTAACTATGCTTATGGAATTTTCGTTTTTCAGATGAATAAATGTCTTTTTCAAAGCACTGATTAACGAAAGCCTAGGTGAATTCATACCATTGTTATTGTATCGCAAAAAGATTTGATTGGCTTGTCATTATGGTAATTATATGAAAATAAAAAATTCACGAAAACTGTGATATAAGACGAAAGGCAACAATTAGTCTCAACTTTATCATTATTCTGACAACTTCTGGTTTATAACTGGTTTATACCCACGTGAAAAGTGTCCTCAGCCATGACTTATCGGGAAAATGAATGTTTATTTCCTATGTATCTTATATAAACTAATCAATATACAGTATGTTGTGACATAAAGGCCCAACAGTGACTTAGATGATTATTGGTACATATCCAAGCAGGTAAATTTTTCGAGTCCGTAAGATTACTTCCATGTGAATTTTTGCCCAACCCACTGAAAATTATTTTCCTTCCACCCACCGAGAACACGACAGAACACACTTCCCACAGTATATTCTGTATAACGATATGGTTATTTTATGTCCGTGCCTATCTCTTTTGCTGGTCCATGGATGTATTCCATGACCCCCGAGCAGTCCTTTATGTTTATGCACTTGTTTATTACGCTCCCCTGCCGTATGCCTGATTGATCCCACGTCTTTGGCAAGTCGTGTTTTTTACCAGGTTGTTTACTTGCGTTTGAAAACCAGGAGCTGCCTTCGTACAATTTTCCTAATATAAATGTATTTCCATTTCAGGTATGTTGGCGTATTGCTGATGGGGAAACAGGTAGTGGTTGGGGTGGAAGGTAAGGAAAGTTAGACGTGTTTGATATCGTGATTGGAGTATCGCTGCGTTTGATTCCGGTCAGGTAATTTGAATTAGTTAAAAACGAGGAGAAGTGTTTGGAATTCTGTAGAATTTACCACTTGTAGAAGATTTATTTTAATGAAATATGATGGTTTACAATTTGGAATTCTGTAGAATTAACCACTTGTAGATGATTTATGAAAATGAAATATGGTGTTCACAATTTGGAAAATTGTAGCATATGTGCGTCTGGATATGAAGCAGGTCTTATGTTTATGTGTTTTGTTGGTTTGAAACATGTCTGGAATTGTATGACTTTATCGTGGAATGTGAAACATGCTCCTCCGAAGTAGATTATAGTTCGCAAGATGCTTTCCGTCACCTGCCATATCCGAATCAATCCGGAACATAGCCCTCGACCTCCTGATTTCCGTGATTACTAAGAACAGAGTCGTGGATAGATCTACAACACATCTAATTGCATTCATAGTGTTCTGTTGCTAGTAAGATATATAGACATTCGATATATATTTGTATGGAAGGGTGGGGCGGAATCTTTAATCCATGTAGCGTGGAATTAAAAGCATCCTTGGTACTTGACGTAACAGAAATATATATATATATATATATATATATATATATATATATATATATATATATATATATATATACTATATATATATATATATACAATATATTTATATATATATATATATATATATATATATATATATATATATATATATACAGTATATATATATATACAGTATATATATATATATATATATATATATATATATATATATATATATATATATATATATATATATATGTGTGTATTATTGTGTGTTGGTGTGTACCTCAGAGACTGTTTGTTTAATGGAGAATATTAGGACAAATACTATTTAAAGGAAAATAAGAACGATCTACTTAATAGGGTGATATCTGTTATTTCAATATTCAGTACATTTTACAACAGTTTCAGTATTTTGCCTCTTAAAACATTACCGTTGTAAATGTAACAAGGATGAATGTCATCTTTTCATTTTTAAAGATCTAGAAGTTCGTTTTCATTACTACGGGCTAAGATGCATGAAGTATATTTGTTTATATTAACTCTGCAATTGATACTGTTAAAGCATTTATTAATACATTTTAATTTTGCAAAGAATCATTGTCCAAATTTAAACTTCTTAGATATTTATCAGGTTTTATTTATGAATAAAATTTACAAAAGGGAAAGAGATTTAAAAATACTTCATTAAGGACGGCTGATGCTTCCTCGTGAATTCTTACCGCCAATGAGATATGACATGACCAAATTGGTCCCGATGTCTCCGAAAGATGAAAGGTACAAATGAATATTTACACTTATATTTAATGTAGTCAAAATGCATGAAAAATCATATGTTATTTTTAATGAAGACATGATAGGTGTGCCTTGGTGAGAAGTGAGCTAATTGGAATTTTTATTAGTGCAGCAACTTACGCAGTACTCTACGGATGTTGCGGACTTTATCATTTTGCGAGAGCTATTTCGAAATATAAACTTTATATTATTTTATCGCTCTTATATTAGTTATTACTAAGAACTTGCAATATTTTTGATCAGATGTATGATTATATTTATTGTTAATATGACAACTAATGTTTTCCTTGGTATATTCATCACCGTTATCATTGGCAGTATTATCGCCGTCACTCACATCATTATTTCTTTTTGTCAGTTTTATTATTGACATTGAAATAATAGCAGCTCATGATGGAATTCTTCATTCAGTTGCATTTTTTAATCTCTCTCTCTCTCTCTCTCTCTCTCTCTCTCTCTCTCTCTCTCTCTCTCTCTCTCTCTCTCTCTCTCTCTCTCCAAGCGAGAGATCCGGAGACGAAGAAGAGCAAAGGTATAGTTGAATTTTTACAGCTGCTCTCGAACTTATGAGACAGTTAGAACTTAGGAGAGAGAAGGAGGAGTTATGAAGACAGTCAGAATTAGTAGTTAGCCACACCTGGTCAGAGACTCGAGAGAGGAAGACAGAGAGAGGGAGATAGGAGGGAGTTTTGCGGTCTCTCTTTATTCCTAGCAAATAATCCGTGGATTAGCGAAACGCTAATCCAGCGTCCTATTCTTCGAGACAAAAGAAAGGAAGCCTCGCCGAATCCTTCTCAAACACACACACACACACACACACACACACACACACACTCCACCGAGACGATCGTAAATCAGACAAGTTAAGCATAAAGAAGAAACCTTTGTAATGCCCCCATCACAAATGCCCCATGGCACAGAAGAGGACAGGGATGCTGACCCTGGGGTGGAGCGGAGAAGGGGGGCGTGCGGAGCCGAGGTGGTTTTCGTCCACCTTCAAAAGAAGCGAAGGGCCATACCCTGGGCATTCTTTTGCACGGCAGGTTAACTGCAGTATTAAGGGACAATGGATTCTGTAATTAATGATGACCGTGCATTAGCAGTGTGATGAATTTGTTGATATCCCAGTCAGCGTTCGGATGAAACGGTAATGCGAAGGTGAGATGGAAGGAAGGTCTGCGCGCACACGCACGCGCTTTTGTACAGGTGTGCGTGGAAGTAATTGACTTGAGCATCAGTGCTGGATGTCAGTGATTATGATCAGTGCAAAGAACCGTCTTGCTTCACTAGTAAGTAAACGCGAAGGCTTTACAAAGCGGAAGTTGGGAATAACAAACCTCTTGACCTCTGAAATGTGAAAAGGGTATAGAAATATTTATTGTATCCTGGAAATATGTCGGTGTTACAGTAGGAAAGGTCATTTACACAAAGGTGGATGGATGGAGCAGGATGTGTTGAATGCCAAGTGGATTTTATGAATGGTCCATTCTTACGTTAATAGAGGAATTGAAAATATATTTTTGGACTGATGCTATTGTATCTGGGTAATGATTAGCAGAGAGTGATAAAACTGTGTAGTGAAGGGATAGTTATTGCTGAAGGCAGAAACATTTTTAGTGACAGTTGCATTTTGGAATTATATCCAGTCATTAACAAATGTGAACAAGTCAAAATTAACTTAGAAAGGACTTAATGAGAACCAGAAAGGTACGCCTTCTGGAGTCATTCACACCAAATGGAAAAAGGCGTATGATTGAATATACTGTATACACACACATAAATATATGTATGTATGTATTAGAGCATATATATATATATATATATATATATATATATATATATATATATATATATATATATATATATATATATATATATATATATATATAATGTATGTGTGTAAACTTAGCGAAATAGAAAATGAAAGTTTTTAATTTTCCGTGTGGTTAACTCTAACATACAACTCAGTTGTCAGTGTGATTATATACAGTATGTTTATATATATATATATATATATATATATATATATATATATATATATATATATATATATATGTGTGTGTGTGTGTGTGTGTGTGTGTGTCTGTGCGTGCGTGCGGGTGCGGGTGCATGTGTGTGTGTGTGTTTACAGACAGCTGCTCATCTCGTTTTCATACGTGATGTCAGTGTTAACGCGCATGTTCAAACGACTGTCTAGAAAGGGCATCGGCTTCTGTCTGTGCCTTTAAAAGTCAGCGGAATGCGTTCCAAATGGCGATTCGAGTCGGTTCATAGAAGCGCATGAAAAACAAAGACATTTTTAAAACGGTGGCCCTCATTAGGCCGGTGGTATGACGAAATGAATACGACTTTCATGTTAGGGCACTTTAATTTTCTCTCGTTATTGCGTATACCGAGTGTTTATAAAATTTCCATCTTCTCTCGTCCTCTCCGAATGCGTGCAGTTGCCTCCCACATAAACGGTCGCTGTTTTCAAGTTTGTCTTATTTATTTCTTGCAGGAAAATTGTCAGTCGAGTTACTTAAGTAGCGTTTTTCGTGCTGTAAGGAAATAAGAGAAGAAAATTAACACTGGGCGAAAACTCAGGAAGAAAAGAAGGCGAAAGTTCAGGAGGACTCGGGGAAAATCAGAGAGAGAAGGTGAATGAATGAGCAAGAAAGCTTTGTTGTTGTTAAAGATTATCGTTTCTAAGAATGTAGTCTGAGTTGCCAGTTGCTCTTTATAAGATGCGTTCTAGAATGGCATCTTGCATGTAATGGCTTTTTTCCTTTTTTTCTGAAGATCGTAAAAAGTTGTACCACATATTTTAGCGAAGAGTTAGTATGGAATTAGCATAAAGTTGCCGTGTGATGGGCCACAAGTAGAAGTGGCAGCAGTGGTGCTATTGCCTCTGGGGGGACAGGGGGAGGAGGAACGGGGAGGGGAGAGGAGGAGGAGGAGGAAGACGCTGACCTTATTCTGCAAACATCATCAATATCAAACGTTCGTAAACTTGCAAAGAATGTTAGAGCCTATCCTTAATCGAATGGGTTCTCAGATTGTGATTCGCAAAGTATGTATGGCTTTCTGTAGTCAGTTTTCTCTTAATTTGCACTCATATGAGCGTTGTTTTTGGTCGCAGAGTATTGCGATGCAGAGGTTCATTCATTCGTCTTGGTATCAGAGTTACTCTCTCATGACCACTTTTATCCAAACCTCATATCATGAGGAGGCATACCCAAACAAGCGAATCAGATGGTCATCTCGCGTACGGTCCCATTTGTATTGATCGCGAGAGCTGTCTCCTTACTTTTTGATATTCTTGTAAATGACGACTCTATCCTCATGCTGCTGCTTCATTCTCTCTCAAGTTCATCTGTACCTTTTCAGAATTCGCATCTGTATTTTTCATATTTGTATGATTTGAATCCAGTCAACTGTTGCGTGGTCAAGCTTCTCTTCCCGTTTGATTTGAGGATAAACTTAGTTGATTTCAAAATCTAATTGTATCTTTTTTCACGTTTCATTTTTCTCTTTCGTCCTTTAAGTTCCGCGATTATTTTGTTACCCCAAGCCATGACCCATGAGTGAAAAAACACCTGGAGTATGCAAGATAGTCAGGCCGTAATATCTTCAAGTCATTTGTTTTTAAGGTTGGAGATGACACGATAAGGATGCAACTTGAAAAAGGTTGCTGTCGGTGAATCGTAGAAAGGAGCTGCATAATTGTAGGGGCAAGAATGACTTAAGATATGACAGGTTTACACAGGCTTCTTTACTACTGAGAGAGAGAGAGAGAGAGAGAGAGAGAGAGAGAGAGAGAGAGAGAGAGAGAGAGAGAGAGAGAGAGAGATTGTATATGGTTATTTTGGCGATACTCAGATATATTTGAACAACAAGTTTTCAGTAACGAGAGAATATGGCTTTAAAATTGTTTTTCCAAATTATTTTTGGATTTATTTCCTTCCGGGCGAGACAGTAGGGCCGGGAGAATGGAAGGGTTAGGTGGGAAAAGAAAAATTTAAAAGAAGAAATACTCAGTGTTAAGGCGAAATATTGGAAAACTGAATTTTTAAATAGCGTTGTGCATATACTGTATGAGGAGAAACAAATCTTTCGAAAATATATTTGGAAAAAGGAAAGTAAATTGTAGAGTAACAAGACGTGTGAATTCACCACCTACTGTGGAAATGCCTAACAAGCGTGGAATGATATTAATGAACGATTTCACAGGGTTTCGAAATAAATTAACTGTTTCCAAATTGAGTACTTGAGAGAGAGAGAGAGAGAGAGAGAGAGAGAGAGAGAGAGAGAGAGAGGTGGGAGTTCTAGTTAATTTAAATTCGCTTCGGCAAAACTACTACGTGCTCGTTTTAGCTTTTAGAAATATATTGGGTGTCTTTCTCATCGTTTTCCACGGTATATCTGTCCTTGGATTAATGTTGCCTATTAAGTATGTTTTCAGTTTCGGAATAATTCCCCGGAATTTTGTCTTGAAATGAATTACCTTTGATAAATATGTCTAAGAAAATTGGCAAAGTCTTACCATTTTATGTTATCAGTAAACCAGTCATTCGCTCTCTCTCTCTCTCTCTCTCTCTCTCTCTCTCTCTCTCTCTCTCTCTCTCTCTCTCTCTCTCTCTCGGAACTTTCTTATTTTGTAAATTACCAGATATTTAACAGACATATGTTATTTCGGTCAGCTCATTATGGTCTTCACCTTTGGAGACCTGGAAAAGTTTGGGTTATTATTTTGTGCTACAGAATTATTTTCCAGTATATTCTATACGTTTGATATTTATTTATATATGCTATTTAGTTTTTATTTGATCCAGGTATTCAGATATATGTGCACTAAGTTCATTTCAAGCAGGTCCACTCCTACACCCCCCTCCCCCCATCCGTTTTTTACCTGTTCATTCTTCCACGTTCGATTTATTTCCATTAACCACATCCATCAAGTAGGGAGACTTATAATTTATATCATCATGAAACCTGAAGAACCTCTTTTAGATATTTATGGAACTGGCATGTATTTCCACAATATATTTTGACTATTTACTTGAGGAAATATTTCGACGTAGTACATTCGCGAATTTCGAAGTGTGAAAAGGATCTCATTTTAGAAGTTGTGATATTTTGGTCACCTGAATTATTGAACGCAGTGAACCTGACCGCAAGTTTGAATGTTGCGATGTAAAATTCGAACCTTTCGTTAATAACTTCCTGTCCACCCGGACCTTGCATGAAAAGATTTTTCCGCATTTTTGTGTTTTGGCTTTTATCCGCTCTCTCTTTTCCACTTTGGAAACCATAAAAATAGGTTGCCGCGTTAGGGAATGAATGACGTCGCTGTCTTGTCTTAAAGCAAAAATTGTAGGTTGCGTCCCGGGTGACGTATATGTGTTGAAAAAATAATGCGAAAAAAGAGGTTGACTTAATCATTTCGGTCCCTTTGATGTGAAATGGAATCACGTTTCGCTTGGGTTCGCAATTGTGGGACGACAAGTTCACCAGGTGGGTGAATGACTGAAAAATTCGTGACGTCATGCGTATGATAATATTTGCCAGTAGATTATTGGTCTTTTCTTTGCAATGATTCTTCTTTATTCTTTAGTAGTTGCGTGATTTCTTGCTTCTTTTTTGTCGTCACAAATACAGGCAATTTCTCACTACCTCTTACCCCGGAGGATGGAAATACTCTTCGTTTATTGATAGTTCCGTCATTTTAATCCATGTCACGCACACTAATGTGTATATATATATATATATATATACATATGTATATATAACGTAAAGTAAGCTACAGAGGAGGCTTATTGTTCGTGAATGTAAAAAATATCATGGTGTATGAGACAAAAATTCACATATATATGCATATATATATACATGTATGTATGTATGTATACACATACATACATACACACACACACACACACACACACACAGACAACACTCTCTCTCTCTCTCTCTCTCTCTCTCTCTCTCTCTCTCTCTCTCTCTCTATATATATATATATATATATATATATATATATATATATATATATATATATATATATATATGTATATAAGTTTTACAAACAATTGGATCACAGGATAAAAATGCAAACGAGAGATACTGCAGTAATTATTTGAATATTTTCTTATTTGCAGATAGAAACAGGCAGAGCAGAAAGATGTAGGTGGAAAGAATAGTGTACTATAGGTCGATTTAAAGTATGTAATTCACGAGTTCTAGAGGGAAGAAGTGAAAAATCTGGAAAGTATTGATATTTGGTCTGTAAGAAGTACTGGTAAGGAAGGGGATTAGATTCCACGAAGCGCGACAGTGTTTACTAGATAAAGTGAATAGCACTCTCTACTGATAAGCATTTTGTGTGTGTGTATGAAGTGGATAATTTTATGGAAGATTTTCAGCGAGGGATTTCATCTGCAATCCAGCAGTTAAAACTATGAATGCGATAATGACAGTTTTTTTCTCTCTGGGGAAGCGGCTTATTGGTGGAAAAGTATGTTCCATTGTGCACATACTGAATTTGTTAGCTTGGAGTGCTGATGGACTAAAATTTTCCGGCAAATGGTTTCTTCATCAGTAAAAAATAAATATGACTTCCTGTGCATCATTTATCCTCTAATTTCACCTTGAGTCCGTAATGCTCAAACTTCAGAAAACAGCATTTGTTTTCATTCAAACACTCTTATTATTATTATTATTATTATTATTATTATTATTATTATTATTATTTTTGACATGGTGTGTTCACAAACCAGTTCATATGTACTGTTGTCTTTACTCTTTTTGTTGAATGTTGGTGTCTCATTTTTCCTAGAAAATTTTCCCTACTGAGTGACTATGGTCAGCCTCTCATAGCCTTAGACTGTCTTTCGTGGTATTATTCGTAATGTAGTCGAAAACAGCAAGACATTTCCATTCCCTTGAGTCCTGAGATCACTTGAATCTCGCCACTTTCCTGAAGAATGTAATTTTGACTCTGTAAAGAAGATCTTTTTCGTGCCATCTTATCACAGTTTTATCCCAGGTCGTTCTTCTGCAGGCCGTGTAAGACACCTTGTCTCCTCTTATCGTATTACAAGTTTATATTTTATATTGGGCCGCATGAACCTCTCTTCCAAAAGGGTTCTAAGACCTTGACGCTAGAAATCAGAGTTACAACAACTTCTGCCACTCCCTGAGCGCCGGAACCCCTTCTTGTTTTATGTGTTCGATCATTCGTGGTCTTTCTTAGGAAAACGTCGATGGAACGTAACCAGTTTTGGATAGTTTTGCGTGTGGTTAATCTTGAAGAGATGGTACAGCGTCAAAGAAATTTCAAGTTACCTCTCTCTCTCTCTCTCTCTCTCTCTCTCTCTCTCTCTCTCTCTCTCTCTCTCTCTCTCTCTCTCGTCTCCTTATCATCCTTTGGTGACTTGAATAAACTAGAAGTGGTTATTATAGGTGTTGTTAAAGTACCTCTTTATCTGTCCCTTATCAGTTATTGCTAGAGGTTGATAACCGGTTAGCTGGACGTCTGGTAGGGGCGGGTAGGCTGTGGGTCCCTGCCCGCGGGAGGGGACGAAGGAGGGGGATGCCCCAAGGCTGTTGGCTCGATCCCAAGATGGCGTTGCGCCGAAGAGAAATGAAATTAATCCCCTCAGCGTATCAGTTGTAATTATCTGTGTTCGCTTGCATAAAATCGGAATTAAAAGGAGTGGATATCGCCCTCGCCATCTGTGCCGCAAAGGGTTTTCTTCTCACTACTGGTGTTTGAGCTTCTCTTTGGATTAAACTTTTTGAAAGGAGACCGTTCTTAAATTAACTCTTTCTCTTTTTTTTTTTTTTTTTTTATGGTTCTTGTCTGCCCGTTAGTAATATTATTGCCAGTCGTTTTCTTATTTTTTTCTCTGTCTTGGCAAAGAAAATGTTTTTTGGGCTTTTTGTTTTGAAAGATTTCATTATTATCATTGGATTTGATTTTAACAAAGCCATGTCAAATAAAAATAAATCTTGGCGTTATTTTATATCCTTGGAATGCGTTATAGTGATCATTTTATCTTAGAACTGGCTTGGTTTTCCAGAAAACATACTCATCTAGAAAAGGAATGTTTTGTCGTTATTATAATTAATGTTGGTGTCTGTTGCATTCATAATGCTACCGGGAATTATCATTTCCATAATTCGTATTGCTTGATTTTTGTACGTATAAATAGTATTTTAAATAAGTTCTTTTGTACACGCATCTTACTCATGATGAATTTGAATGGTCAGTTTTTCGGCCAGTGGACATAGTGTACATATGAAATGCGTTGTCTGTAGAATCTTAGATTTGTGTACAATAGTTAATAGTAAATAAACAAACACGTTGTCTGTAGAATCGTAGATTTGTGCACAATAGTTAAAAGTAAATAAACAAACACGTTCTAAAAAGCTTACACACGTTTCTGTCAATATTTACATACGTTGTAAATAAATCATCAGAAATTGCATTTATCGTACATCATGACTTGGTAATAAATGGAATAGCTGATTATTCATGCATTACGAAAATGTGGCAGGTCTCATACGTATGTCCTTGTTTCGTCTTCCTTAACGTGATAATCGGAGGCACTTCTCATTTCTTCTATTAATCTTTGTGATATTAATGTAGGCTCTCTCTAAGTTCCTTATTTCACCAGAATATATATATGTAAATATAGTATATATATATAGTATATATATCCAGAGATAAGCAAGATCAGCAGTACCCTGCAATCTCATGTTTTAACTATTGAATCTAGGATGAAGCTCCCTGTGTAGAATGCTTCTGCATAACCATGATTGGCAACACCTTACCACACTTACGTGCCATCCTTGAGTGAGGAGCCGAGCTGGCATAAGGCAGCATAAGCTTTTTTACATTTTTACACAGATCTGCAGCTCGTTGATCGACTTTAAAGTTTTACAATCCTCTGGATAGTAAGGTCCTTCCGTTCCAATTCTTCTTGCACTTTCTAGCCTCTTAGGTCCCAAAATCTTATATATATATATATATATATATATATATATATATATATATATATATATATGTATGTCCCATATATATATATATATATATATATATATATATATATATATATATATATATATATATATATATATATATATATATATATATATATATATATATATATATATATATATATATATATATATATATATATATATATATATATATATATATATATATATATATATATATATATATATATATATACATACATACATATATATACAGTATATATACATAGAGGAAAAGAGAGAGGGAGAGAAAGAGAAATATAAAGAGGTATTATGTGCATATAGCGTTAAAATATCTTCTGTACCTTACTGTTGACATAAGAAACTATTGAAAGTTCACAGTATTACAGTGGACCTGCTATTGCATATATATGTGTTTAATTATTTGGTTGGCTTCTTGTGTGTGAGTTTAAGTGTCTCCAAATACTTATGTAGTACATATAGATGCTATGCATATACAACTAGTTTTGTGGGCATTTAGTATGTAGATACATACAATGTATTAACTCGTAGATTTATGCTTGCAAGCACGAAGGCTGCATGCGAGCAGAACGTATACTGTTATAGGTATGAAACGCTCCTCATGATTAAGGAACTGAGTGCGTTGCTTGACGAGTTCAAGGTCAGATCACCTTCAGTGTAAGGACACTTTTATTGCTGAATAACTCATTCAGTTTCTGGGTAGCTGACCTCCCTTTAACTCATTGCCACGCATGACCTGAACGGGTTCAGGCAGTACCCCCCCCCCCTTCTCTCTCTCTCTCTCTGTCTCTCTCTCTCTCTCTCTCCTTATTTTCTTCCCCTTTTGCTGAAAGTGTTTCATACTCTCTCTCTCTCTCTCTCTCTCTCTCTCTCTCTCTCTCTCTCTCTCTCTCTCTCTCTCTCTTCTTCCTCTTTTGCTGAAAGTCTTCTCTCTCTCTCTCTCTCTCTCTCTCTCTCTCTCTCTCTCTCTCTCTCTCTCTCTCTCTCTCTCTCCTTTTTTCCTCTTTTTCTGAAGGTGTTTCGTAATGTTCTGGATAGCTTGAATTTGCCATTATGATATGCATATAGTATATTTTATTGTTTGTTAATGTTATGAACTTTTATGGTTAAACTTAATGAGAGATGCACTCATATACCTCACATCTACATTACTAGTCTGTGTGAATGTTTGTGCTATTCTCTTAAAAGTGAGAGATTGCGTTTATGCAGATGAATGTTTGCCAGGTCTCTCTGCCCGCCTCTTATATGGTCTTGTGCGGTTACAAGTAGTGCGGCCCAAAGTAAACACTCACACACGCACACACGCATCCAAATGCACGAGGAAGGATAAATGGTGCTCGATATGAAAGTGAGAGAGAGAGAGAGAAAGAGAGAGAGAATTATTTGCTTGTTTTTTTCCACTGTATTCTCATTGGATTTCCAGTTGTGTGCTTGAATATTTTTCCCCTTCCAACCTTATATAATTTAGCATCTTTAGCACCTTCAAGAGAGAGAGAGAGAGAGAGAGAGGAGAGAGAGAGAGAGATAAACACTTCCAGCAAAAGAGGAAGAAAAAAAGGAGAGGGAGAGAGAGAGAGAGAGAGAGAGAGCATGACGCACTTTCAGCAAAAGAGAAAGAAAAAAAGAGAGAGAGAGAGAGAGAGAGAGAGAGAGAGAGAGAGAGAGAGAGAATTATTTGCTTGTTTTTTCCACTGTATTCTCATTGGATTTCCAGTTGTGTGCCTGAATATTTTTCCCCTTCCAACCTAACATAATTTAACATCTTTAGCACCTTCAACCTCCCAGTTTCCTCTCATTCAGCTCCTCCCGTCCCACCGTACTTCTAGCCAATTCTAGACACGGCACTATTCCTGCTTAAATCTTTTCCCCCCGAGTGGTGATATATTCTCCCCTAAAGTCTAGGGTATTCCCCTAGCAAGTTTGTGGGAGACCCCTAAAACCTGTTTGGCCGACGAGGGGAAGGAAGTGTTTGCCGCTTTTATTGCCACACTTCCGTAAATAGATCGCCATCTGTCTGTCTGTTTCGGCCACTCTTATCGTTTACGCGTCATCCAGGGAAAGGAAAGGGAACGAAGGTCATAATCGGAGAGGATAGAAGGGATGTTAAAAAAACAGGTGCTTATTGGAATGGCGCATCAGAGGTTCTGTATTGAGAACCCTCATCTCCCTGTAAAATTAAATACTCTTCCAGTGACAAATTTATTTCATTAATGTGCATTTTATAAATAGCGGGTAAGAGACACCTTATGTAGGTCATACTTTCAATATATTATCTTAGAAATTCACATCCTAATCTCGTATCTTTATTATTATTTTCATTTACGGGTAATTGCAATTTTTACGTTACATACATTCTTTATCATAACACTTCATTTCTTCCATATAAGAATGAACTTGATGCAAGTATTTTATGCTTCAGTAAAGACATTAATGTAGATAAAATAACTGGCTCTTATAATCTGAATTTTTTAGATGATAATAATGTTTCATTAATCACGCCATGTTCGCTTTCTCATCCCATTTGTTTTTGTTTTACCGTAGTGTTAGAAAAGGACGTCAATCACAGAAGTTATTTTTCATCATTTTCAATTTTGTTTTTCATATTTAAATAATATCAGAGCTTTACATAGCTCAACCTGTCTCCTTTTGCTTATGAGGACAATTGTGTGATGTGTATATGTGTGAATTATGCACCACACTGTGATGATCCTAAGTATAAGTTTCAGTACTTAATCGACGATATTGAGATAGATGATAAAATTCTCTCTCTCTCTCTCTCTCTCTCTCTCTCTCTCTCTCTCTCTCTCTCTCTCTCTCTCTCTCTCTCTCCTGGACAAAGCGTGCTCTTTCTGAGCGCCGACTTGAAGGAGGTCATATTTTTTCATGACATGGACATTCTTGTCGTGTGACTTACCACCTTCCTCCTCCTCCTCCTCCTCCTCCTCCTCCTCCTCCTCCTCTCCTCCTCACAAGTATTTTATTTAGCTTCTCTGTTTTTGTATCGGTTCTTCAGTTCACTTTTATTGCTTATTCCCTTTTCGTATAATTCTCTTTTGTATAGGGTTTTTGGTGCATTGTAACAGATTAAATTTATTTGTTTAGCAAAGAGAGCAAAGGGAAGGAATATTGGTAATATGTAAATTCTAGTACTTTTTGCAAGGAAAGGAAATTTTATTTAAGCACTTCTAAGTTGTATTCCATTCCCTAGGAGGTGATACTAAGTGACATGGATATCTGAGTAATGTACATTCATGTTTTCGATTGCCTCTGGAAATATTGTGAATGAAATGTAAGCAAACCATGATTTGCATGTCATAAGTAAGCAGGATTATATTTGCAGTAGATAGGGAAAAAAAGAACACGTAAAAAGGAAAAAGAGATACATTAGAAATGAACCAGAAGCTTGAATATATTTGAAAATGAATATAGTATTTGAAAATGAATATAGTATTAAGAATAAAACAAGGGAACAAAAATATGCTGGAAATCTGGTCTTCAAGACCTAAATTTCATAATCAATCAATCAGAAGGAAAATAAACTAGAGTATATTAGAAATGAAAGTAAAACAAAATCATATTAGAAATAAAAGAAACTTGGATTGCTGTTATAAACACAAGATGTGTCAGGTTGCTCTTGGCCAGAAAACTTGGGTTTTAGATTAAAAACGCGAATGATTTTAAGCCATTTGTCTATGATTCATTTACGACAGGTTGGTGGATGTTAATTACAAAATTGACTTGCGTTCGCTGATTTGGAGATAACTTGTTACTAGTTGTGACTTATCGAAACTAGATTGACAGAGAATCAGGTCTAATTTCTCGAACATATGACGAATTAATGAATGCATTACCAATACTGATAGCTGGTGGTCTGAGATGCGTTGCTAGTCAGTAAATGTTAGGAACATTTGATGAAGGAGTTGGTTTTGCTGATAGTTTCATCGTTGACTATTCAATAAATAAATGCATCATTAGAAATGTGTATATGAGGTTAGAGGAAGGACAATTAATAGTATTGTCTTTTGACAGAAGAATGGCGTCTTTGCAGTTCTTATATACAGTGCTGACGTAGAAATAGATCGCTTTTGAATAACAAGAACAGTTTCCAAACCTGGATTCTAGCACTCATAGGGAGGTTGAAATCAACTCTAAGGGGTGCTGGAAAGCCAATGTACATGACCATACCATTTTCAACTACCTATCTGTGTGGGAAGTATTTTCAACCATGACTCAAATCAGGAAGTCAACACCAAGGCCCAGTTTGACAAATTTAATGCCCGCAATTTTTCTGCTCGAGCACGTTGTTCCCTTCTCTTTAGTACTCAGTTTTTCCTTTTGTTTTGATTGATTTTACTTAATACTGGATCCTTGATACCCTATTTATGGGGAGTAAACAATATACTTTGTAAGGTATTATGGAGGCACTATAGCTCTTCCTTGGGAGAGTCGGTAGAGTTGTGGCCTTGCACTCGTTAGGCCCGAGTACGACTCTCCGGCCGGCTAATGAAGAGTTAGAGGAATTCCACAATAAGCTGTAGGTCCCGTTGCTAAGTAGCCAATTGATTCTTAGCCACGTAAAATAAGTCTAATCCTTCGGGCCAGCCCTAGGAGAGCTGTTAATCAGCTCAGTGGTCTGGTAAAATTAAGGTATACTTCTTTTACTATAGTACTGCATGATATGTTATGGCTTCGTAACAGATGTCATGAAAGTAAGGAAATTGGCATTCATACGTAATTCTAACTAAATTGATAGTGTAGGAACCGTTGATTGCGTTGTTATAATCTTGCCTGTATGTTTTATTGAAGCGATCAAATTACGACAAAGAATGGAGAAATACCCAAAAGAATTCATTGTGTGCAGATTTTCGCCTCACTTGTTTTGCGAACTGTGTTTTGTTTCTATTTATGTTTATTAATGTATGTTTTTTTTTTTTTTCTGGTGTTGCCATTTGTTTTGGTGAAAGCTTGACGGGCAGGTTAGTGTCTCAGTTTTACTGTATACTGACTATGAACAACAATAATGAAGATAATATTAAGAGAAAGTTTTAGAATTGCTGAAGCAGGTCTCCTAACTACGTACTCAATTCATGTTAATATTTTCTTTGATAAAATAAACCCAAGTTTTAGTACAGTTGCTAGGTTTTTGCCCTTGAAATATTAATAAAAAGTAAAGTGTGCACTAGAAATTAAAACGACAACTATTGACGAAAAGGTTGAAGGGCCATCCATTTGGGGGGGCTGCAGGAGGGAACAACTTTCTTTGCTTCTTTTATTTTGTACAAGGAGCACTCTTGTAATGTAGGCGGCGCCTTGAACTTTTGTTCCCCTTATTATTGCTTGATTGTATCGCAACTTTCGAAGTTAAATCGGAGTCATTCAAAGTCTAAACCTGGATGCAAGTAAGGATGACAAAAAATGAACAATGTGAGCCAAGACAAATATCAGTCCATTTAAAGTGGGATAATAATAATCGCCTCAGACACTGGTTTTTGTGGTCGCAAAGCGTCGGTAAAGTTAAATCTGACGAGGTCATTTTTGAAGGTTCGGGCTCCAGATTAATTGGTAAGCAGTGATGATGAATCGCTCTCACTACTCCAGCCAGCATTAAATTCTAGCATTACACACTACAGAGCCCCCGAGGATTTCCTAAACTGTGACGGGTGCTTGTTATTCCGGTCTATTAATAGTGGGCAAGAGGTTCCTTTTCGGTACGTCCATCAAAGGCGTTCGTTATTTTCTCCGCGTTAATAATGTTGAAAGCGTTCCTTCTTGGTGCGTCAACGAAGGGCTTAGCGTCGAAGGCTCGTTCATTACCATCGCTTAGGGAATATTACTTCCACCAAGTGATTCATTGCTGCAGAAGTGAAAGATCGTACTTAAGAATTACCTTGTTTACACCAGTATTTTAAAGACATAAAGTTCTCCCAAACCACCCCTATTATGGAGGCAGAAACCCGCGCTCCTTTAAGAGAACGGAAGGGGTGTAAAATTAGCGCGGAAATTGAAAGCCGGCATGCGATTGTGAGGCCATTTTGCAATGACAAAAGTGCACATGTACGCTGTTGCTCAGTGTTGAGCTGAATGCTTCCCGAAGAGGGGAGCGGAAACTGCAGATCCATACCTTGGTAAAACTTCCTTAATACTATAGTATTCATGTCCAGTATTTTCCGTTGGATCACAGGATATCCTTGGAATCAAAAGAAGAAACTGTTTTCTTTCTCCAGTAGGTGTTTTAAATCCGAACTGAGTTTCAGCAGCCCAGCTCGTTTCTTTTCTCAGCTTACTGTATGGGATATATATATATATATATATATATATATATATATATATATATATATATATATATATATATATATATATATATATATATATATATATTAGATAGATGGCTATTGACATTCCCTTTTGGTTTAAATAAGACGTATAATATTACAAAAGTATGCACACGTGTTGCAGTAAGCAGAGGTATTATTTAAAGTTTTCGTCTAGATCTTTGGCGTACACCGAAATACCGTGAAAACTAATACTCCAGTTTCTACATTTACAGGAATTGGAAGGATCCTTTAATGAAGTCCTTTTTTGTGTTCAGATTTTCATATAGCACAGCTAGGGAAAAGAAGTAACCTTCAAATTACGTTGGAAACTTGGTGCCTCTAAAGACTGTTCCAATGTCAAGGATATAAAGTTCATTTTATAAATGCAGTTTTTATATATGATAAAGCCAGAAAAGCATTCTGTTTTATACCAAAGCCTTCGTCGTTTTTTGTACCGATTCAATATTTTGAAAAGACCTTGCAGGATGCCTCGCTTGTGTTATTGATAAATTTAAAGATTTCAAAAACGCCAGTCACGATTACCCCGTGAATAATAATGCCAAAATAACACTCTCTTTTGTGATCACCGATGATGCATGGGTTGTCCCCTGAAAGTCACTACTGATTACCAAGTAATTTAACTATCAAGTTGTTTGAATAAGTAGAATTTAGCAAAACTCTTGCCTTGTACAAAATACGCGAGGCGTAAAAGTGTGTTAAGCTTTAGGTCTCCTTAAGAAGTGGTGACATTGCTGCAGTAAGGTAATTTGGTGATATTTGGTATAACACTGTTATCAGAATAAAAAAAATGTTTGGTAGCGTAGGGCTTATGGTTGTCTGAAGACAAAAATCCATCTGTGGTAAGTTTCAAAAAGAGACTTGTCTTTCTTGATAATAATTATAATGGTAATATTATCAATACGAAAAGAAGAATATTTGAACGTTTGTTTTCAGAGGATGAGAGTCTTTTGTTTTCACGGTACAAATAAATCTTGCCAAAAATCCCCTTTGGGATCCTTCGTGAATTCAGCAATGCGTGACTCAATTCACTGACTGTCTGGTGTAAACTGTGCAACGTGAAAAAGAAAATGGAAACTAATGGGAAGATTGTGTTGTATCACCTTGTCTTTGGAAGATCATCGCTGAAGCGAGGTTGAAATAGAAAAAAAAAAAAGTTCGATCTTCAGTCTGTTCGCCATATAAATTTCTGAATTGAGTCTTTTGGATTTTCGCATTTTATGACTGACCCTTGAGGTTACAGCCAGGAAACCGTATTTTAGAAATATGTATCATTACTAGTGAAAGATATTGTTTATCTTTTTCGGTAGTTTTATTAGTTTTTGCGTCTGTATATCCTTCCAGACGACTTTCAGTAATTTTATGTTATTTTAGTAATAGTAACTTCTCTCATAACGAGTTGTTTCATGTCAGTAAATCGAAATACTTCGCTATCTTTCTCAAATACGGATCGAATTGTTCTAAAATGAATGCTGATATTTTTCCCTCTGTCGTCTGAGATAATAACTGACTAACTCACTTCGATCATTTATTCCTGTGGAACATGGATTCCTGCCTGCGATATATCTTGAGGCAGAGTCTGCTGGGTCCAATATCAAATCTTGGCAACTTCGTTACTTATCGTTTGTCCATGGCGTTATTTCCCACTCAAATTTTATTAATAAATTTATTAAGTTGTCGTTCACCAAATATCCATTTGTTTTTTCATTGCACTCTGTATTCCAATCTTTTAATTGCTTTTAAATTATTATTCATCTTAGTATAAACTGTCCATCTTGATAAAAATGAATGTGTTTATATGTAATCAAGGATTGTTTGAATGTGCTTATAAGAAAGGGATATTTCTGTTATTTAATTTTTGCTTATAATGAAATATGTTTTTATCCTAGATGATCATAGCGTCCAACTTCGACCTTTATTTAATTGCGAGCCATTTTATTTGGACTTGTGTCAGATTTCATTTAGCTCCTGTATAGACGAATTTACTGTTCCATCTTTTCAGCAACGTAATACCACATAAAATTTATTTCTAGATTTTTGTTCTTTTTACCACCTTTTAGTGGTTGAATTTGATATCAGCAATACTGGTAGGCCTACTTATCCAGTGACAGTGTCACCATTCTAGTTGGTGTATGTTAAGTACTGGGGAATGTTCCTGGCGTTGCTGCCTCTTGTCAAGCAAAGCAACACTAAATAGCAAGTGTGAAAAGCATAACCTTCTATTTGCGGATGTTATTGAGTGACGCTTCGTTTTCGATAATGTAAAAGTATGCTAAGCTCGTTATTACAGTAATATTTATCATGTCTGTTTCCTGATAATTAGGGGATCGTTACAGTTTGAGAGGCATGACTGGGAAGTCGCTTTCTTGTATTCTCCTTGTCTAGACGAAGATTGAACACAGAGTATCCTTTTCACAGTAACTTCAGAATGGTTCTGTGAATGAATCCTTTCATCTGAAGTGAGTAAAAATGAGCAATAACGTGACATAAACAGCCAAATAATTGCCCCCAAAAACTCGAAACTGAAGCTGTCGATGCCTTTGATTGTACCAAAGGTACGAAAATAACAACAATTCTTGTAATTCCTTGATATCGAAGCGATAATATTTGTAATCACATCTGGAACTCCTTCGTGCGCGCCTTCAATACCCCGTCAGTAAATTAAGAATTTCTTTTGATCCGGTTGTGGGCAATAACGTGCGAGCAGTTGCACTCGAGAACGACATCGAATGATTGCAAATTAATGGTTGATCCTTGGAGGCGACTTCATGCAATAATCAGCTGCCTGATCAGGTTTATCAGCGCGTCAAACTACCAGCGCCTTTACACGGTCGGTTGGCTGTTCGGGCGGTCACGTCCGTCGATGATGGCAAATTGCAGCTTGGGAGAATTAAAGCATTTTCACGGTACATAATTTTTTGAAGGGAAGGAGGATTGACAGGTTATTTATTTATTTCTTTTTTTTTTCTTTTTTCTTTTTTTTCGTAATTTTGCTCAAGAGGTGCTACAACTTCTCCCTCAGGTGTTTTCTTCTCTCTCTCTCTCTCCCTCTCTCTTCTTGAGTCGCTGTTTTCTAAAATTTGCAGTTTTTCTCAACTTTGTCTGCACGTGTTCGTGTGTTTGCGTGCGTCCGCTGTGTAGCTAAAATTTATCTATCCACTGAGATGTAAAAAAGGCACAAAAATGCAGAAGGAAAGTCTTCTTATTACGTATGATTGTTACCTTGATACTTTTCGGAGGGAGGTGAAGTAAAATAAGCGACTAACGCTCAGCATTACACATCACCTTTGTTGTACTGTGCGTTCTTCTCGATAGTTGAAATAGCAGAAAAGTCATTCGTATTTTCCCTGGTTCTGTAACAAAGTTTCAAATTAGATTTTAATTAACTAGGATAAATTGGAAGATGTGCACTTTCCACGTATATTGAAAAAATGAAAAAATCGAGCCGAGAGGTGAATCAACTAGTACAGGGTATTTGGCCTCTCTCTCTCTCTCTCTCTCTCTCTCTCTCTCTCTCTCTCTCTCTCTCTATATATATATATATATATATATATATATATATATATATATATATATATATATATATATATATATATATATATATATATATATATATATATATATATATATATATATATATATATATATATATATATATATATATATATATATATATCGTTTCACAGATTTGTTGAATAAGAGAATATTTCCAAACGGGTTGTTACTACAGTAGTCCAGAAGCTATTAATCACCTCAAGCACCCTAATACAGATATCCTTGTATTTTGATATTTACTTACATATTTATCTATTTATTTGTTAATGTAATTTTTGTTTTTTGATTTTTAATAAGTGATCTCCTCTTGCTGTTGTATTTCCCTTTACCTTCTGCTACATCTTTTTAATGAACACCAAATTCTTTGGAAGCTTAAATTTCCAGTCAGTGACCCCTGTGGGCTTGTTCCATGTGAATAGGGTTCATCTTCTGAATAATAATATTGAGTAAATATAGTTATTATATTCAACAAAAAATCCACAGAAAGAACGCCGGAGCCCTAAACTAAGGCTAGGACTGCTGCAGTGGCTCCATAGCCCCCCATTTAACAGTAATGGGTAAGAAATCAAGAAGAATAAGCACTTAAGCGTTAAGAATTCGGGACCAGAAAACCTGAGAAATATTTTAGTTTTTCTGTTAAAATAGGAAAAATTTCATTTTTTTCTTTTAGAGTAGACTTTTTTTTCCTTTTAAAATAGGAAAATTTTCAGTGTTTTCTTTTAGAATAAGAAAAAAATCTTAGAAGCTTTATAGCGGATGCGCAGTACTTAGGATTTTGCTGTGCTTTTAGAGTGTAAAATGCCAGTACTTAAGGTGGTGGCGTTAGCATTTAAAGGAGAGCTGTTCTTCGCCTTATTTAGTGAAGATTTCCTCTTGGTCACGAAAACGACGGGCGTTGTTTTAACGCAAGTTGATCATCATCATCATCATCATCATCATCATCATCCATCATCATGCGTCGTTAGAACCCATATGAAATTCCGCTGCTCATGTCTTTTCCGTACTGTCACTTCCATGAATTTACACTCGTTCCCGGCTGCCTGTCTCATAAGGTCTCATCCAAGTAAGTCAGGGCCTTTCAAACTCTCTGATCTCCTCTCCATCATCACCTCAGCTGCTTATAAAACTTCCGTAATTTGCCTTGAGGTATCCTTTTTCTCTGTAGCCTGTCATCTAACTCCTGGTATCCTTTGTAGAGCTTTGTTATCATATCGACAAAATCTTTTACTTATAATTTCATTGTTATGATATGATTCTTCCCCTCAAAGTAATACAGATGGTACTAATCTTTATGAATAGTCTTATTTTAATTAGAAATTTAGGGAAAAGGTTCGCGGCCGGATTTCTGCAGTCAGTTATCATTCCTTAAGCAAGTACAAAACAAATTACAGTTTCTTTGGATTCAGAGGTAGGATCCAGATTGATCGGCATCTCTTGAAAGCAGTTACTTCTGTTACTATTCTGTTTCGCTGTGGTTATCATAGCATGTCATTTATCATCCGTTACCCTCCTTTACTGAAGGTCAGTACTCTCTACAAAGAAAGCAGAAAGACTAAACTCACATTTTGTATTTATGTTATTAAGTTATTGAAATTTTATAGATGATATACAGCCATTTATGTATAAATTAAACACTTTCGAAATAATATTGAAATACATGTCCATGTTTTTTCTTCCTTAAATAGAATATAGAATATATAGTATAATTGTGGTTTACAAACAGACCTTGTTGTGCACATCGCTAAGTTTGGTGAGTGTTGAAGAGGGTAAGAGGCCTGATGTGGACCTCTGAACTCTGTCGACCAGCAGTATTCTTTTGAAGTCACAGGTTCCATTTGAGTGAACAATTCAGAGTTGTTTAGGCAACTTTTATTTTCTGTTGCCTGAGACTTCCAGTAAAAGCAACAAGAAGAAAATATTTCCAGTAAAGGTTGTGGAGGAGAAAATAGACTTCCAATAACGGCCAAGGTGCGGCTGCAGCTGAGTGATGCTGAATTGGGAGAGGGAGGAGGAGGAGGAGGAGGACTGGTACCACTTCCCCCTTACCATCAATAGGTCGGCGGCAGTCTCTCTCTCTCTCTCTCTCTCTCTCTCTCTCTCTCTCTCTCTCTCTCTCTCTCTCTCAGAAAAGACAGTGATCTTTGCGCGTTATTTGTTTTTACTTTCGAAAAAACATAGTGATGGAAAAACGCCGAGTAATAAGCTGAACAACCTAATCTTTCTGACTGTTGATATGTCATCTTCATACTTCCAGAGAAGGAATAATATTAATCGAGAGTACGGAAACTAAAGAGAGCCATCCTCGCGTTTCCTGAATCATGCAACCAGTCTATTTTCGTCATCATCGAAGAACTGAAACCCAATGACGATGTTTTGCCTGCCATTGACCGAGTTTGTTGTGGACAACTGTGCTCAGCTTTTTGCCTTTAAAAGACGTAATAATAAGCTGACTCTACGTTACTTACAGTGACATAAACCTTTAGAAATGTCTACACTGGAAGAAAATATACCGTGAAATATTTTTAATCCGTTTCTATAAAAATATTTTTAATCCGTTTTTATAAAAATATTTTTAATCCGTTTTTATACCTGATGTCATTTTCTGAAGGTCACTCGTGCAAAGGAATTTGGAGTGATCTTTCTTGTGTAGAATCCCAAATAGACTGTGTTTATTTTTTGGCTGTGGCTACAAATATGGACTCATGCACCTAGAATGAATTCAAGAGATACGTACCGCTACCCGTGTTCCTAACTTCTCTTAACTGCTAATACGGACCCCTTATACCTGCACCATGTTGCTAGTGGTACAGTCAACAGTACCATACGGCCTTGATACGCGCTCCTCAGCACATGATAAGGCAGTGATACAGCACTTGTATTGTACGGTTCATACATAAGATATTAAGATTTATTATCATCTTTAACAAGTTAGTCTCGCCCATAGTCACTGTACATCTACTTACAGCTGATTAGACAATGCAATTCTGACATACGTCACCCGTAATTTTATCTGCGGACTTACAGAGATAGGGGTTGGATCCGTATCTCCATCTGTGGAGTTAATGATACGGTTTGCAGTCCGTATTTGTATCCGGTTAATAAGAGATACGTTCACAGGGTATCTACTATGCAATGTCCTAGAATGATTCTTAACTTGGATGCCATTTCCCAAACTCGTGTTACTTTATATGTTAAAGAGTTATGAAAAAATATGTCTTATAATACTTTTATCACAAAGAATTGCATAACATAAAAAAAAATTACTGATTTTTATAAAGGTTAAATTAAATTCCATGTTCAAAATCAAATTGAGCTTTGCAATATTTGTCATGAGCGATTTCTTTGATGTAGAATAATTAAAAGACTAAGAAAACTGCTAAATTATAACTAATTTTTTTATTATTTCACTGTAATCAACAAAACAAATAAACACAACTACCAATTTCAACTTGCCTAACCCTTACTAATAACTAATAATCATCACTTTACTTTTCCTTCACATATTTCTTTTATCATCAGCTTCAATCAGCAATGGGTCACTCAGCATATCCATTACGAAATTTTACCCATACATCACATTATTCATAAACACTATTACAACCAGTACATGTATGCAACCGTTTATACATGCAACATGAACTTCACACACACCAAGTCCTTGTTGTTAGATAAATTAAGTTGTGTCTTGGACTGCGTTGACAATGTTTATCTACTGAACGTGAGGTTGTCTCGTGGACCTTGACTGAATTAGTATCTTCATATTCTTTTGACTGCTGACTTTCGCCTAAAGGTTCTAGCTTCGTAGACACCTTGGCCATTAGTGAAGAGGTACACAGTGAAAGCGTGCATTGTTTGTTTACCTAATACTGCGCATGCGCTGATTGGCTAATGGCCCGTGCCGTAGAATCAAGAGTCTTGAGGTACAGTTCCCGTACCTGCGGAATCTGCAACATAGGATACGTGCCCGTATCTGTAGCCATTTCATTATTTTATTCTGAGCCCAAATCCCTAAATGATTGTATGCAAACACAGTCCACCATGAGCAAAAAGGAACAAAAAAGAAAGAAAGAAAAGGCGGATACAGGTTTGTGAATGTCTAAGATGGGAGTTTTCGCCCCCTTTTTAGGGATTTGCTCTTTAAATCCTTTGAGTAATTCTCTCCATCCTCCCATTCCCCTCCCCCTCTCCTCCCCTTCCCTCCCCCAGCAGTCCGCCAGCCTCCTTTCCCTTGGCTCCAATCTCTTGATTGACTTCTTGGAAGAAAAATGGAAGAAGATAAGATGAAGCCTTATTCCTGATCTGCACTGTCTCAGTTTTTTTGAAACCTTATTTCAGCCTCAATAAAAGGAGAACGTTATTTATGTAACCCCGTAGAATATGTTTTCACCTGAGTGCCGCTCAGTTGTAAGAAAAAAAGAAAACTTCTGTTTCTCTCCCCAATGATAAACGAGGAGTAGAAAAACTCGGGGGATTTGCCCCTATGATCTAATAAAGAAATGCTGGCAGGTTTCCTCAAGACCCTCTGACCACTGGCGGGGAAATTTTCCTGCATTCTTCGTTCGCCTGGGAATTCGGTGTTACTTTTCTTTCTGTCTTCCTGTCTTCGCTGTCGTTTTTTCTTTCCTGCGCAAAGCGTCGTGGGTTTCTTTGTTTTGGAACGTGGTGGGGAAAGTTGACTTGTTATCAGTATCTTTTTTTTTTTTTTTTTTTTTTTTTTTGAGCTGGCCAAAAATATTGTGAATGTATGCAGGTGATGAGCAATGTAGTTTCTTTTGCATAGAAGAGTTTTTACAAGCTCGCGTATACTTAAAACATAGCTTGCATGCACAAACACAGGACAAAGACCATGGTGAAGGTACGTGAGAATAAAGAACTTATTCAAGAAGTATTATAAAAAATGAGGTCATCGGGACGTCTATTATTTCCCGAGGAGAATAGGGATGATAGGCTTTGTTATATGGGAATTTAGGGGAGATTCTGAAGGCTGGAGAGAGAGAGAGAGAGAGAGAGAGAGAGAGAGAGAGAGAGAGAGAGAGAGAGAGAGAGAGAGAGAGAGAGAGCCGCACGGTTAAATTATACCCCTGAATTAGCCTTTAAACTCATCCCAAAGCGATGTCAGTTCTTTTTACATCTTTCTGAGTTTTTATCTTTTTTTTTTTTGCATAATTTTGATAATAAAATTATTTTTGCAGGCTTGTGATTACAAGGCCACTATCAGATCAGTTTATTTGTGTTTTGCGGTAGTCGTTCGAAAGTCCATTGTAAGGTTTACTAAAGAAAGGAACATCACCCGTCAGCGTAAATCTCTCTCTCTCTCTCTCTCTCTCTCTCTCTCTCTCTCTCTCTCTCTCTCTCTCTCTCTCTCGCTGGCCATCTATACGACCTCCAAACGTGTCCCCCCCATTGTGTCGTGGTCCACAGTGTCTTTAGTAGTCGTCTCGGGGGGCGTTTGTGTCAGGACTACGCGCATCAACTGGAAGAAGAAGAGATGATTGTCTGAATTGGTGTCACCTTCGGAACTGAACGTTTCTCGAGTCATAGTGCAATTTGCCCTTTGTGTGCTGTTTAGGGACCTTTTGTCACCGTTATTCGCTTTTAGTTATTCGGATTTTATTCTTATTTTGATATACAGTATGTTTAGATTCAAGATTTTTCATCTGTTATGTATTTAATTCATTCGGATTCTGTTCTTATTTTGATATATGTTTAGATTAAAGATTTTTCATCTTTTATGTATTTAATTGATATTTTAATGTAAGCGTTTGTGCTCTGTGAATTGTGTAAAAATGTCATCTGCTATTTTTTGTAATTTGATATATTTTTGCACACATATTATGTGCTTTTAACGTATATAATATCTGTGTCTGTTTTCCTTTTTTTAAGTTTCCTACCTTGCAATGTATTTCACATGTGGTATGGGGCATTTATCTGTTATAATATCATCGTTTTGACCTTTGTTTGGTGAAAGACTGATGTAAATTCATTTTATTTTTTATTTGTGTTTTTTTGTATTACAGGATGCCTGTAGGCCAGGATACATTTTACACACCAAGATTAATTATTATAATGAAATAGCTGATAACAGATTTGAAAGGAAATGTGACTTGATTAAGCGTCTTGATGAGCATTATTGAAATGTCTTTTATTCTGTGACCGCATAAATGAAAGTGTAACAGAAATAAGTGACAACAGCTGGTGCGTTGCTAACTTTTTTATTTGCGAATTTTGTTATTGCTACGCCATGGTTATCACATACGTGATTCCAAAACTAAACCTCGAAGACAGTAGCCGTGAAAGGTAAGTTTACTTGTAATGCATGTGGGCTTTGTATAACTGCGTGAATGTTAACCACGTTTTTTGCCTGTTTCATTCTTTAAGAAATCAAATCGTTAACCAATATTTTCTTTCTGAAACCCCAAGTGACCATAAAGTTGTGAAACTGTTATAATGAGAAGTAGACGTAATTTTTTTCAGTATACAAATACAATATTGTTCGTCTCATTGATAAATATCATGATCACAGTGGATATGTAGTCTTCGGCTGTAGTAAATATAATCATTAAATTTTTGTGGTAGTAGCTCTATTTAAGAATTTTTTTTCAAGGTGTTGCTCAGTTAAAGTTTATTGTTCCACATAAACGGAGTTTTAATGACGTGTGAGTTCAAATTGTGTTTTAAAAGTCTGCTCTCTCTCTCTCTCTCTCTCTCTCTCTCTCTCTCTCTCTCTCTCTCTCTCTCTCACACACACACACACACACACACACACACACACACACATCCCTTGCCCGTGTTCTTGTTGCGGCTTACACGCAATGGTAAAGTAATATATATTGCTTCCTGGGAGACACTACACTGGAGTCTCCCCTTATTTACACCTCCAAGGGGTGTTATATACTCTGCTCTCTCTCTCTCTCTCTCTCTCTCTCTCTCTCTCTCTCTCTCTCTCTCTCTCTCTCTCTCTCCGCTTTAGAGCCTTGACGTTTTTTTTTCCCTACATCACATCCTACTTTTATGTAAAGTACTTTTTTCATCTTATATCGTCGTTATTCTTCCTCCCACCCCCATCCTTTAGAGCCATTCCCCCTTTCCCCCTCCCTCCCCTCCCTCCTCCACCCACCCAGTCATGATCCCACCTTAGTCCCCTTCACGTCCCCTCTTAGACCGTATCAAGCTTATATCCTGTTACGCCCAGAGGCCAATGACTAAAGATTTTTTTTTTTTTTCTCTTCTTTTTACTCTGCTGTTTTAATATTCATGTTTAGTACCTTATCTGAGTTGCTCAGGATCAGGCAGCGGAAAATATAGGGGAAATGGGGATGGTGATTGTGGCATTTTCTGTAGGTGAGACGTAAGGGAAATTGAGAAGAAGAGAAGAGAGAGAGAGAGAGAGAGAGAGAGAGAGAGAGAGAGAGAGAGAGAGAAGTAGAGACGCTCTATATAAGCAAAAAAAAAAAACCCTCTGCGTTAAGATAAATTATGGCTAAGAGGAAAGCTGTAACGTATTTTAAGGTTAAATGATGTCAGTGGATATAAGTCGTAAAGATCGCACGTTGTATTACAGTCATGATTGCACAAGGTACTTACATGTATGTTGTGATGTATTAATTGAGAATAAATAAAGCAAATCGATTGAAAAACACACACTATATCTATATGTGTGTAGTCTATATATATATATATACTGTATATATGTGTGTATACGTATATATATATATATACATATATATATATATATATATATATATATATATATATATATATATATATATATATATATATATATATATATGTATATATATACGTATATATATATATGGGCATGTGTTTATATGTGTATTTATATTATGATTTTGTATGGTTTTGTGTATGTGCGGAGATGGCGGGTGTACATAACTTTTGGGCGAGTGTTGATTAGTGACCGGATGTAGAGAACATTACCGCCTGAGCTGTGGTTTGTATTCAGCATACCTATATTTTGCATGTGCCTTTATTTACAGAATGTATGTTTATATACTTTCCGGATAAGTTATTTTAGGTATTCTTAGGTATTTCTGCCACAGTCAGTAGTAAAACAAAGAGAGGAAGAGAATGAGAAAGAGAGAGATAATTTGGAGTTTTGCTCATGTGTCTTTGTCTTAGAGAGAGAGAGAGAGAGAGAGAGAGAGAGAGAGAGAGAGAGAGAGAGAATTTTAGATTGTCTCTGATCTGAAGAAAAATTTTTAGTAGCCTTTTTTAAAAAAATGTAGATTTTATCTATTCGATCAAGTAGCAAATAAAATGTAACCTAACATTTAAAAATTCTTTGGTTAATTTGGTGATTTGTTAAGTTAACTATTTGCATCTTTCGTAATCAATACGTGAGTTCAGCTTATAGAAAAATATCCTTGCCCTGTTGGACGTGAAAAATGATTAAGTGAAGTAGAGAATATAGATTCTGTCATGTGTATGTCGAGTTAGCTGATATATTATAATGATTATATATATATATATATATATATATATATATATATATATATATATATATATATATATATATATATATACTATATATATATATATACATATATGTTTGTGTGTTCGTGTAAATAAAGAGACAGACAGGAGAGTTCGTCACCTATACACACATGACTTTTTTATATTCGCAAATATTAACCCACAAATATAGTTTAATATCGAATTCACTGCGCCTCGGGGATAACTTACACCCACAGGGAATTCAAACTGTTAAATGCTTCTGCCAGGGCCGCTCAGCTAACCAATGTTAAATTGGTAATTAATTTCACATGGGCATGTTTATACTGTTAAGATAGCTTATTTTCACCTTTATAAGAATGCGTAGATAAGGTACTACCCTTACGTTCCAATATATATATATATATATATATATATATATATATATATATATATATATATATATATATATATATATATATATATATATATATACATACATACATACATATATACATACATACATTTTCACCTTTATAAGAATGCGTAGAGAAGGTACTACCCTTACGTTCCAATATATATATATATATATATATATATATATATATATATATATATATATATATATATATATATGTATATATATATATACATATATACACACAGTACATACATACATACATACATCAGTTATCAAGTCTTGGGTGTTTATATTTTAGTCATTATTGAGCTTGTTGCTGTCTTTCTTGTTTCTCATATGAACATACGCATCGTCGAGTGCTGAACCCTTTACAGATCCTTTGAAATATTCATTGCAAATTCGCACATAAATTTGCCAAATCTCCTTTCAAACTCCTAAATCGCCCTTTATAACAGAGTCAGTAGTCGTGAAAGCTCCGGATTCCCTTCCTGTGATGAGATTTGTTGAAAAAAAAATAAAAATCCTTTCGAGGGGATGTTGTGGAAAGCGGAGTTTATACTTGTGATTTGTGTTATGACTCACAAGAGGGGCATTAAGGGTAGATTGTATGAATAAAACAAATTATTGCCATTGGGAATTGGCCGACTTATAAGGGTTGGATGCGTCTGTTACTGCTGCTGGTTCAACCGCTACAAGTCTAACTACAGATGGTGATGAGGCTTTGGTGATTCTTGCACGTCAGATTATCATTTCATTCTTTCATTTTAAAGTGGTGTTCAACATTCTCTCTCTCTCTCTCTCTCTCTCTCTCTCTCTCTCTCTCTCTCTCTCTCTCTCTCTCTCTCTCGTTTAAAAAATAAGCACATTTTTATACTCATATTCTTTGTTCATTTGTCTTTTTCCTTCTTGTTCATCAACGGGGCTGTGTATATTTAGTGTATAGAATTTAGAAGTGACCATACAGTAAATATAGTTATTAGAATGTTACAGAAACCAAATGAGGAGAAAGAAGGCGAAGGGAAAAAGGGGAATTCAAGTGAAATCGCTTAGTAAAGATCAAGTGAGAAAATACAGTGACTGTATTCTGTCGCAAATAAACGACGTTTACAGCCAACCCCTGGTTTGTGATAATGCTCGGTACGCGCCAGTAGTAAATCAGATACTTATTTTGGATATAGGTCTTTGATTGGATATTCTTAGAACTTTAAGGTTTATCTTACGAGTGAAATGCTTTCTAGAAGCAGAATATTTTCTCTAATACTCATTATTGTTATTATATTATATTATTGTTGTTTTTGTTCGTGGTGGTGGTGATGTTGATGTTATTCTTATTGTTAGGTTACATGCACGCATGAATAAATACATGTTTTTGCTTGTTTATAGTTAATTGCAGTTTATCGTCACATATCTATGCTACATGTGTTCCATGCAGAATGCAGTTGTGTTATATCTCACTGCATGTGTATGTTTGTTATAAAGTGATCTATTACTGCATGCATATTGATGAATGCGTTCAAGAAATGCACTGGTATATGTGCCATCAATTCCTTGTTTACATGTTGTAGTTCGCGCTGTGTAGGCATATGGAGACGACTAATTTTGTACAGATTATTTTTCGGTTATTTTTTTCTAAACAAGTTTCATGAAGTGTAAGGATGACTGGACATTTTCTCTTTCCCAAATTTAGTTGAAATGGGCGGCTTAGCTTAAATGAAACTTGAACACTAATCCCCGTAGAGTAGGCAGTGTTTCGTTTCTGGCACCCTTCGATTTTTACCGTGAAGCTGTCCTTGCCCATTATTGATATTGTTGTTTATATAACAAAGTTTCCATTCCAGTCATGAATCATCTCTTTTATCGGAAAAAATTGTATTATACTTGACCACTGCTTTATTATTGGCTTTGTATTGTCATTATATTAAAGTTCTTTTAAAAATCAACGGTTTATCTGGAGTACTAGCGTTATCGCTTGCCTGGATGGACAGTCTCAGAATCTGAAGTTTAAAGTGGAAGAATTTTCGTAGTAAATCATATTTTACAAAAATCAAACAAATATTTCTTTATAAGAAAAATTTATTGTTGCACTGTTGTCTTTCCTGTATATCCTGTTTGTTTCTCCCCATCTTGTTTTTTGATGTTGTTTGCATCATGATTGTAAGTGCAAGAGTTTTATATATATATATATATATATATATATATATATATATATATATATATATATATATATATATATATATATATATATATATATATATATATATATATATTGTGTGTGTGTGTGTGTGTGTTTGTGTGTGTGTAAAACAAATATATATATATTATATATATATATATATATATATATATATATATATATATATATATATATATACACACATATATATATATATATATCATATATAGATATATATCATATATATATATATATGTATATATATATATATATATATATATATATATATATATATATATATATGTGTGTGTGTGTGTGTGTATGTATGTATGTATTAAGTATGTATGTATACACGACTGATGATTAGGAGGTCATTTGCAATATCATTTCCCATCCATAAATTTAGTTTTAATATCTAGTGTCATAAATTTTCAGTTTCAAGAAAGTCATTGATGTAGCGATTGATTTCATAAATTTCATTTGGTTTGTTCCTCATTATAGGCGTATTATATATTATGCTGGCTCACGTTCGCGCTAGTTTGCATGCATGCACGCACACAGGTTGCAGAACTTTTCCCTTGCCTCAGTGAACAACATTGGAGCTGCAGTTTTGCTCGGCCGCGTTTTAAATAGTAGTACGTTTATTTACGACATCGCGTTGTAATTAATCGGAGTTCGACACCGAAAAGGTAATTTGACGAACTCCATGAAAAGTAGTACCGATAAGCGGCACTAGATGTCAGGAGTAGACGGGAAGGGGAAAACATTGCATAAATGTCACGCTTTCGAATTTCATCCTGGAGAATCGGGCGCTAAGGGCTTCAGTTTTCCTTTTAAATAATAGCCACTCTGTTTAGGAATACACCCGGGTTTTGGGCCGTTGTTCCCCTACGTAGATGACGAGAAAGGAAAGGTGAACGCTGGTTTTGAACGGAGTATGTGGCAACTCCGCCGGGCCATGTGCGTGATCGCCATGTAAAATGAGAAATCGACTGGGAAAGACACTGGCACACGGTGGGGTCGCTGGGACTGTCGTCGGTTTGCCGACGCGACGAGGCCGAATGGTAAAAGCTCTCTAGGATCCGCTTTTTTGTCCTTCATCCTGTTTTCTGTCCTTTTTTATCATCGGAGCTCGGCTAGATAAAGGCGTCGAGTTGCCTATCCCGTCGGCTTTCTCAGGGAAAAATGTGTATTTCAGTAACTTGTTGTGTTCTCCTGAATTGTTTGTAGGCAACTCCTGTTCCTTCTCCTCTTCGGTTGCAGCTTTGAAATCCCTAACGCTAGCGAACGACTTTAATGGCTATTAGGTTGCTTTTATGGTATTTTTAAGGCTAAAAAGAAGTATTGTAACAAAATATGCGTTGTTGTTAAAGCGTCATCGTTGAGTAGGTTTGAAATATCATCATTGATAGAGTAATAATAATAATAATGATAATAATAATAATAAAGTTTTATTGTCGATGGCGATTGTTATTGTTCTGTATAAATCATATAATACTCCGAGAGAGAGAGAGAGAGATTGATTTATACTGGAAATGGATGACTCACTGTCAGCTGTTATTAAATACGAGTATTTTGAACAGTGTAATATTTTCCGGCGATACAATAAATTGGCTGTTTTTGTAGAATCTGTGATTATGTGATTTTCACCCAAAAAATTAATTATTTTGTTTCCAGAGTATCAGATAAGGAGACAAGTACTCTCATATTTATTAGATGATTGGCAGTAAAGAAATGTTTAAAAATTTTGCTTTGCCTTCAAATAAACCTGATGGACTCATAAGCATCAATGAGCCCAATAGATTTTATCGTCACCTTTCTAATTTTAATTTTCAGTTTTTATTTTTGGTAATGTTTTATATTGGTTTTGTTCTTTGTATGAATACCTTTTATGGAATTTTTGGTTTCGTTTATTTTTATGGTCCTTGTACTGTACCTTTGTGAATAAGTTTTATGAAAAATTATATGGAGAAATAAAAAACAATGAGTATATATGTTTTAGGTTTATAATAATGATGTGATTGCTGCAAATAATTTAATATAGCTTGTGCAGGCTGAACAATTCAAGATATTGTTCTGCTTGCTGCTAAAACTGATTTTAAATTCTTCTATGTATTTATTTTGACCTTTTGAGCAATTAAAAATTATTATCCGTTTTAAAAATCAGAGAACTTCGAATTTCACTTCTGTTATTTTTATGCTCATTGTTATCCATAGATACTGGTTTACAAGAATCTTCCTTCAGATTTCTGTTTGTAAGGCAAATGTTTTATATTATCTTTCAACGTTCATTTTTTTCTCAGAATATTTGAATGGTAATTAATCATGAATATTCAAGTGTTTCCTCATAATTGATGTACCAAGTCCAACAAAAGCAACCTTGCATGTTCGGACTTCCTCAGAACTTAAAGGTCAAAGATTTTGGCTCTTAAGATTATGCTGTGGTCCCCTTACTGCCTTGGGATTATTTTTCCATTCACGTGCATCTGTGTAGTGCCAGGTTAGAAGTCAGCTTTTTAGCAACAGGTTTCTCAGTACATTTGATTTTGATTGTCGTAGTACCTTTTCTTCGGAGTATCATTTCTTCATTGTAAGTCGATCTTCACATACCCAGGCTTCTCTTGAGTTAAACTTTCCATTACCAGGTTTCACTCCTGAGTGAATCTTCCCAGCATCAAAATAATTCTCCTCAACACAGCTACTTAAAAGGCCATCTGTAGGATATAGTCCAGTGCTTTATGTTCTTTTAAATTCCTGTGTCATATCATAATCTTTTTTTTATTAGTAAGGTAAGCTAATGTTTATCCTTTGATTTTTCGAGGCTTAGGTTTGACCTCCAAAGTTCCATAAAATTAACCTAAAACGTCCTAGGTCATTCCAAGCATTCTCATGCGTGTACCGATACTATAGATGACAATAAAAACTCCGGCATCTCCAAATAATTGTCTTGGCACAATGAATTTTAAAGACTGAGCAGTTATGCATAAACTAGTCCATGCAAAGGCGTGGAAGTTCCCGTTTTCTTTTGTTCAGGAGCGAGGCTCAGAATTTGTTGCTCTCCCTCGCTTTAACAGCTCCCCTCCATGGATGACTTGATTTTGCCATTAGGTGTCAGCGACTGGATGAGAGGGGCCTGATTGAGAGAGAGAGAGAGAGAGAGAGAGAGAGAGAGAGAGAGAGAGAGAGAGGCAAGTGGATGAGAGGGGCCTGATAAAGTGAGAGGGAGAGATATTAGCGATATGTAAAAGTGTAGAACTGATGTAAATATCTCCGTGCGCATACATATTTGTTCATGTATGTTTTTAAAAGAAATAACCTTTTTGGTTTTTTAAGTTGTTTTTGAATTCGGACAGACTGCATGACTATAACATGAAAAGTAAGGTTCGTCCAACAAACTCTTGTACTTTTCAAAACGGTGCAGCAGAAATTTACGAAGAAAGTTTGGGGGTCACCTTGATATTATTAGGGTTTCCAATGTTGTGGCTGTTGTTGGGCATGTGCTGTGCTATTATTAGATTGTATAAATTTTGACTCCCTGGGTTTTAGATTGTATATTTTGACTCTCTAGGTTTTAGATTGTATATTTTGACTCCCTAGGTTTGTGAAAATTATAATATTGAATATTGAAAACCAGTGAAATCTGTTAGTTTTACTTACCCTTATAAATTTTTTTTTTATATCTGCTATTAGTAGATGGAAAATTATAAACTATATATCTTAGGAGTTGTCTGTAGATTATTCTTTATTTTATTCTAGATTATTCTTTATTTTATTCTAGATTATTCTTTATTTTATTCTACATAGGATTTCACTTCCTTTCTCCCTCATGTACGTAGTTTTACCTTGCCTAATTTTCTCATGTTTTTCGTCATGGCAATATGGTATTATTAATCATCCCTTCAGCCAATATCCTATCTCGTTTCTTCCTTATCTACACAAATATCTCCTTCCCTCCTCAATCCTTATAAATACACATTCTGACAGTATCGCTTACCTAACGACTGACTGACTGACGGCGATTGTCTGAGAGAGAGAGAGAGAGAGAGAGAGAGAGAGAGAGAGAGAGAGAGAGAAATTATGTAAGGCATATTCATCACTTTCTCATTTCCTTTTTCTAATAGCATTTTTTTTTCGAGATTTTTGAGAGATGGCCATTAGAATGCGCCATCGCTCATTCCAGTCATTTTTCTTTATAAAGTGGGATTTTTCGAGATCACGCCCATCATCAACTCGGCGTGTTTTACTTTCTCCCCTTCCCGCACGCCCACGCCCAGGCGCTCCCGATATTTCATCGCATTTTCCAGCATGCTCATTTTCAGATTCATGTTTCCGTGCTTCTCTTAACCATCTCACCTTGTGTAAAAATAAATTTATATTTTTTATATTATCCTTGACTAACTATTTTATATACCAAATACCTTATTGTTTGGTGTATGTTCTGCATTAATGTTATCTAAAACGTCAGTACTAGAGATGGGAACAAGGTCAGTGGATAGAAAATCATCCTCATGTACATTTTTTAATTTTTTTTGATGGCTACTGAACTTTGTGTGGGATTGAAACAAGCTCGTTAGCTCGTATAATACTCTAGTTCTTAATTGCCTTACCTCTAATTTTGATGATTTATTAAACTTCTGTATTGTCAACAGTAGAAAGTATAATAGTTTATGTAGTACACTTGGAGTTATTTCAATTTTTCATTATTATTATTATTATTATTATTATTATTATTATTATTATTATTGCTGTTAATGTGAGTGATGTTTTATTGTTGTTAACGAGTGCAATATCATTATTGTTTTTAGATGCGGTGACTAAATATTTAAATCATGCTTCCCGTAACGAAAATTGTTAGTACAAATTCGTGAATATTTCATTGCAGACCACGTTTAACAGTGGAACTGGGCAAATCCCAAGCGCTCCTTCCACCTCGGTTCCAATATAGTCTACCAAAGTACGCCGTCCACCCCGGCCCTCTCGTCTCTGCATTGTCGTGTAACCGGATTAGTGTAATGCATATGTAAATCGGCCGGATTCCAGTTCGGATAATGTAATCCTGAATGACTCTTAGGTGTTAGGGGTGAGGGGGGGAAAGGAATTATGAACTGCCATGGATTTCACACCGTTCGACATAACGTGGAAATCTGGTCTCTTTTTTTTTTTTAATATTTAGAAGTATGCAGGACATTTCTCTTTTGTTATTTTAATAATATTAGCTTTATTATTGTTTATTTGTTACTATTACAATTTTTGCAGCTGGTGATTGCAGTAATTCTTCACTAAGACTATGAAATACCTGAAGCTGGGGCATTATATAAATCACCAAATATCTGCTTTATTTACAATTCTCAGCCATATTTCGGAAATTAGGAACGAAATATTTTCTTTTCATTAAAATAAAAGCTAAAGTGTTTGATAGAAAATTTTGAAAAACAAAATTTTCTGAAAAATGGCAAGTCTAATTTGCATTCGACACAGAGTGACAATCACATCTAAGGTAAACTGGTATTCAGTATTAATTAAGGTTTTATGGCGTGAAGATAAATGTCATTTATGGGTGTCTAATTAGATCTAGTCTATTTATTCATTGGTTTAATTTTTAAAGATCATTTTCCCAGAATAGTTCATTATTTGTTTTCGAGTGAAACGATATACATGAATTTGAATTTTTTAAAACTGGCTAGCCAACTATTTAGTTTTTAGTAATTGGCATATAAAAAATAGTTTCCATATTCCACATATATCATGCATTGGGTAAAGCTCTGTGCCATGTAGTTTCATTTAAATTATTTAAAAATCTAAACTGCATATCTCATTTACTGTTTGCATGTAAGGAATCCTTTCATTTCTATGTTTTGTGTTCTTTCCTTTAGATCTTAACGTTCCCCCTCAGTTCCACTTTTTTTTCTTATTGAAACTGAAATGTATGTTGCGTTTCCATTTTGAAAACGCAAAGCAGTGGAATTAATGAATAAGGGAGATATAGCCACATTGTTTTATTCATTGAATCTTTGCATGAACACAATAATACGTTCATAAACACACAAACACGTATATATATATATATATATATATATATATATATATATATATATATATATATATATATATATATATATATATATATATATATATATATATATATATATATATATATATATATATATATACACGCATATATGCACACACATATATATATGCACGTGTGTGTGTATGTATGTGCATAAGAACCGTGATTTTCGCCAGGCCTACCGCCAGTATAGCAGTAGACCCAGCAATGAAAGGGCACCAGCCGTAGTTGGGAGTCAAGATGTGGGCATAAGGCTAACAACCTCATCTCTAAAAAAATCTACCGACAACTTGAAGGGTCTTCCCTCAGAGGGCAAAAGGGTGTGGGTATACATGTATATATATATATATGTGTATATATATATATATATATATATATATATATATATATATATATATATATATATATATATATATATATATATACGTGTGTGTGTAAAATGTCAGAATGTAGCAATATAATAATTGTTTCATTAACCGAAAAAAGAAGTAAAGAGGAAAATTTTTGCCGTAAATGGAAGTGCATAAAAAAACCGAGGGAGTAATAGGGTGTAGGAGGGAAGTGAGAAACACATACAAGAAATGATGCAGAATCTCATCCATCATCGTCTTCATCATCACCACCCCCCCGTCCCACCACCACCACCATCCGCTCCCCCTTTTTTTCAACACCATCAGCAACTAAGGAAAAAGCAATTTAAGACCAAAGTCCGGACAATTTCCCTGGCCTAATCCACCATTTTCCCAGCGTCGATCCTTTCTTAAACCCGAGACTTTCAAAATTGAGTTTGTGGCCAAGCCGGAATGATTCTCTCTCTCTCTCTCTCTCTCTCTCTCTCTCTCTCTCTCTCTCTCTCTCTCTCTCTCTCTCTCTCTCTCTCAAAAAGAAATGGTCTCGGATATTTTTGGGGTACTATTATTGGGTTTTAGGTCCTGGTGAAGGGGTGTAGAGGAAGGATTTAGTATATGACCATAAAGGCTTGCGTGTTATGTTGATATATTTGCTTTGCATAATATATTTTTAAGGGTTTTCCTTATTGTTCAGTTTTTTTACTTCGCTCTCAGAATTTCAAAGAGGAATGATTGGGAAGCAAAGAGAAGCTATTATTATTATTATTATTATTATTATTATTATTATTATTATTATTATTATTATTATTATTATTATTCTGAGAATGATGCGCAATCACTTAAAAAAAATTCACTGGATCAGTCTTTAAAATACGAGGTTTTGAACTGTACTATTAAAAGTTTCATTAAAAAATCGTTTCAAAAAGCAAAATATTGTGTCGTAATTTTTACCAATACATCTTCATAGCCTTTATTTTATGGGCTTCTTTTTCCAGGATTATTATTATTATTATTATTATTATTATTATTATTATTATTATTATTATTATTATTATTATTATTATTATTATTAGTGATCTGTTAATAACAATTTACTAATATAGTTCAACTTGCTTCAGAGTTAACTGCCAGAAACAAATAAGTGACCTGTTCTTAAGATGTATTTTAAAGAAAGCAAAACCCTCTCTCTCTCTCTCTCTCTCTCTCTCTCTCTCTCTCTCTCTCTCTTTTTTTCACATAAGCTCATACAATGGTACGTTTCTTAAAAAGGTTCTTTTTACAATTCATTCATTTTTGTGTCCATTGTTTTCCCAGATGTTGTATTCACATACAAATAAACATTATTAAATTAACAATTTTTAAGTAACTTTGAGGAATACAAATATACTTTTATCCTATATATCAAGATTTCAACAGTGGATTCATGATGCTTAAGATTATTGTATAGCATTTTTCTCCCTAATTGAAGTAAACACTTGAATCCTTGTCGGTATAAGGCTCTGAGGGTTATACATCAAATCTGAGGTAGTCATTTCTCCTCCGGATTTCTTCCTCCCTCCCTCCCTCCCTCCCCGATTTTGGTGTAGAAAAAGGAAGAGAAGGGGGAGGAGGGGATTGGGGATTGGGGATTGCTCTGATAAAAAGTGGCGAAAAAGCATTTATAGCCTGGGTTCCCCTCTTCTGTGGGTGTAAGCGGGGGTTAGGCTATGTGTGGAATACAGAATGGGGTTGGGCCTTCTCTCTCTCTCTCTCTCTCTCTCTCTCTCTCTCTCTCTCTCTCTCTCTCTCTCTCTCTCTCTCGTTATTGGAATTTAGGTAGGAATCAAAAGTTCTAATAAACTCATGTATTATTTTTTCCTATTAGACCTCGCCCTGTATGTACTTTTAGGGTATTGTACTCAACTTGCGTAATATTGTACGGGAAATCTCTTCTTATGCGCAAAGAACATGTTTTTATTTATTTAATTTTCGGAGCCACGTGGTTTTATGATTGTCTGCATAATTACTATCAAAAATATAAAAGACTCACAGTCAGGTGTCTTTGTGCAAGGGATATTTTGTGTCTGTACGGGTATGAGTAGTATATGAATAGTATATACACTGTCAGGAATGTGCACCAGCCCCCTTGTACATATATATATATATATATATATATAAATATATATATATAAGTCTGTGTTTAATATATATTAAGTCTGTGTTTAAGTATATTAAGCGATTAGGATGGTAGTCATCTGGAAGGACATTTCATAACCGAAGTCAAATTTAATCGCCTGTTGTGGCCCAAATAAATTTTAGGGCCTACAGAGACATGAGCCAAGTTCCATAGTGAGTTCCATACTCATGGGCTAAAAAAAGCCCATTAGTATGGAATTCACTGTGCCGTGAGAATAACTCGCAGTTCCTTTTAGGTATAAGTCGTTCTCAAGGTACAGAGATTTTGACGTTAATGAGCTAATTGTTGTCGGGTATTTAAAAGTATAGAGGACGTCTGACACAAAACTAATGACTATCGTATATATGACATGATATGATATACTATATGATATACTATATATATGTGTGTGTGTGTGTTTGTGTGTGTGTGTGTGTGTGTGAGTTCACTTTCCTCTTCGCAGTACATTTTCTAGACGTAGCGTAGGTGTGATTGGCTCAGAATAATCGGAAGATGGATTTACTTGGAGATAAGTAGACAGAAAGACATAAATTCAAAGGATCTTGTCAATTGTGTCGCGGTCCTCCGATAAAAGAAGGAGCATATTACAGAAAACTGGAAACCTGTTATTTTACGGGTAAATAATTGTATTTTGACAGTCACGAACAGTAATCTATAACGGCCATTGAATATGATTGCAGCGCTAATGGCAGAGTCACAAGTTGGCTGATAATTGTATCTTTGATGCACGCAATAAATTTGCCGTCCTTACACCGACAAGACATTGATGAAAAATTGCTGAGTAAAAACCAGTAAATTGATGAAAGAGACACCGCCTTGGTCACGCCTGGAAGACTGGAGGTAAATGAAGAGTCAGATGGAAAATTGGCCAACTGTTTCCTCTCGACTTTCGTTTTTCCAGGGACGTCGTTTTTTTGATGGGGATGAGAAGGATTGGAGTCCCCAGGGGAGATTTGCTTAGCTAGTTTGTCCTCTGGTGAGGTTAGGTAAGTGGGTTAAGAAGATAAGACACTCTTGCCCGTTTCATTTCATTAGTGACATGAAGCAAGTGCCAGATCGCCCAACCTTTCTATCCAGATTGCGCTTGAGAGCTGAGGATTACTCGACAGTACCTCAGATTGAGCAATGTTGCTTTGCTTCGTGCGGTCAGTTGCTTTGTGGAGTTGAGGTTTTTTTGTTTATAAATTGTGTAGGGTTCGTACCCATATAACAGCTCTTGCGGATTTCTCATTTTGGACTTAATACATACTTATATATATACATTATATATATATATATATATATATATATATATATATATATATATATATATATGTGTGTGTGTGTGTGTGTGTGTGTGTGTGTGTGTGTGTGTGTGTGTGTGTGTGTGTTGTTGTGTGTGTATTATATTTATTAAGCTGTTTTAACTGCGTATACATTTCTTTAAATATAAATTCCGTATATATTCTTTTGTACAAATCATCACAAAAACCGAATAAAAAATAAACATATCAAACGCACTAGTTGTCAGTTATTTTTTCTTGTCATATTTTCACAAAACTTGATCACATGAAACGTCGATGAGAAAAATTCAAGGCTATTCATAGCAGATTCTTGAATATCTGTGAAATATTTTCGTCACTGACTCTGCAATGCACTAACAGCATCTTATAAATGTTTTTCAATTCAAAGCCAGTGTGACCTGTTCTTGGTGCTTATGTCATTTAAGACTGAAATTTTCATAAGATGAATAAGAATGTGTATTTCTTAAAGACAAATTTTTCTTTGAATATTTATAAGAGCATTAAAGAGCATTTATATTTCGTCTCGACATCCGTAAGTTTTAAAGGAAGATTATATTATATGCAATGTGGTAAAGCTATATATAAGTATTGCTGTGTAGAAAAGAAAGTTTGTCACTCAGTCCTTTACAAAGGGATTGAAGTACTGTGGAAGCTGTGGAGACGGACCAGAAACATTTCTTATTTTCTGACTTTAAAGCCGTTCATATATTGATAAGACCTTAACATTCTGAAACTGCATTTTATGATTCGGAACTTCTTTCTTTCTTTTTTCTTCTCTATAGAAATTCAAAATGTGTAATTATCAGTGACTCAGTAAAACTTCGGAACCCCTTCAGAAATGTCTATATAAAAGATCAAGTTATGTATTCTGTAGAAACTTAGTAAGCAAATGATCTTTCTGGATTTATATATCACTGAATAGTGAATAAAAATAAATCAGCGGAATGTGTAGAAGATGGAGAGAATGTGAATATAAGGATTGAATTCCATTAATCTGGCCGATCACTTTCAGAATATGAATTACTCTTACTCTTTATCACTAACACTTTTCTTTTCCTTGCATCTTTTCTTATCGGAGGAAAGAAAACATAAAGAACACGGAAAAGTCGACCTGCAGATCGTGGGCAGAGGACAAAAACCCTTGATCCATTAGAATTACCATATAAATAATGTCTCTCTCTCTCTCTCTCTCTCTCTCTCTCTCTCTCTCTCTCTCTCTCTCTCTCTCTCTCTCTCTCTCTCTCTCTCTCTCTCGCCCCGGTTTGATCAGTATCTATTTTTTTACCTCTTTAATTTTCATGGTCTTAAGACGGCCGTCCATGAAAAATTTACTTAACATAGATATTTTTTTTCATTTTTTCATCTTCCATTTGATGTAATCTGAGCAATTTCTTTGATGGACTAGAAAAACAATACGGTTGCCTGTTTGTTTTTGTTATTTGTATTGGTGTGAGATTGTTGCGGTCCCTTAAAGGCTTGGATTCTAGTGAAAATAGGTAACAACTGAAAACATTGATGTAAATTTGCTAGACAATCAAAGACCGATCATTGTCTCATCTCCAGGTTTAAGTAAACAAATTTCATCTATCTATTTATCTACATGTTTATGAATTCCATGCAACGAATCTGTTCACTTATTCACTGCCTTGCTATACCCAATAAATCACCCAAATATTCATTTACTTGTAGCATATGTGTATGGAATCTTTGGTGTATAGGTATTAATTTTATACATTTGTCTGACCTCTTCCTGGCTAACAGTTAGTTACAACATCAAATCCGCTCTGTGCGGTATATTTTTTCCTCTCCGGAAACAAAAAATGAAGAAAGAAGACTCCCCGTTGTTTTCTTCTCGCCGTAAATCTCTATTTCCTATTTTTGTATGAAGAGTTATCGTCTTTGCGTACGTAACCGCGGATGACTGCATCTATCTCCCCTGATCTTTTCCCAGACTCCCGGGATGAAACGAGCAAGATGTTCAGATCGAGGTCTCTTGAGTCGTGGTTCATATCATGTCTTGTAAAGGCTTTGGTCCCATTTAGTTTGTTTTATGTGTGAGATGAATTCCGGTACTAGAGATTTTAAGCAACCGCCGGAAGTAAGTAACGTTTCGTCTAGCAACTTTGTCAAACGATATCCACGGGGTACAGACTATGGCACCATAACGATATCTTTGAGGTTTATTGGGCTTCACATCACAGTGTAATTATTATGAACCCCGTGACTAAGTATACCTTAGTTTAACCAGACCACTGAGCTGATTAACAGCTCTCCCAGGGCTGGCCCGAAGGATTAGACTTATTTTACGTGGCTAAGAACCAATTGGTTACCTGGCAACGGGACCTACAGCTTATTGTGGAATCCGAACCACATTATACCGAGAAATAAATTTCTATCACCAGAAATAAATTTCTCTAATTCTTCATCAGCCGGCCGGAGGCTCGAACTCGGGCCTAGCAGAGTGCTAGCCGACAGCTCTACCGACTCGTCCAACGAGGAAGTAGAACCCCGTAGCACCTGCGTATAGGTAGTCTGTGGTTCATACAGATAAAAACAATAGTTAATTATATAAGGAAGTTAAATCGTTTAATTAATCTTGTGATAGTTAATTATATAAGGAAGTTAAATCGTTTAATTAATCTTGTGATAGATAAAGAAACAGGAAATTGCAATTTGCGTTTAAGTTGATGGATTTTTTTTATTTTTTATTTCAGGCAGGTGATACCTATTGCCAAATTATAAAGCATTAACTGAATAAGAGTCATTTTAGGTTCAACCACCTTTCGGGGTTTGATCTCCGACGCAGGGTTAGGATTTTATGAAATATAAAGATTTTACTAAGATTATTTTTTATATCAACGTGTATCAGGCACGGTTCTTATTTTATTGATTGGTTCATTGACTCTCTTAATTGTATACTCCAGAATGTTTACGGCAAATGATAATAACATATTGCATTTTTCACGGAATCAAAAGGAACAATAGTGAATTCAGGTCATGCACCCTTGTTCAATAGCTGTTTACTTGTTTAAGGAAAATATAACTACTGATTTTTTCAGTCTCTTTTACTAAACTTTGTAGTCACTCTAGATGCTACAAATTTAGCACGTTGATATTCACTCGGCTAGGAAATAATATTTTAACTTTGTTAACTATATGGATTTTTGTAAAAAAAAAAATAATTAAGGATATATGTAAGGCCGCTTGTTATAATTTTCAGAAAGAAAGCGTTACATAATACTCGGTCGGTTTGCTTAGTTTTGCTACCTTACTTTTAAAAGCCTCTTGCTGATTACTATGATTCCTTTATTGCAAAAGATCTTCAAATAACAAAATCACCCAAGGAGAGAGAGAGAGAGAGAGAGAGAGAGAGAGAGAGAGAACATGTGGGCAACTGTTATTGAATGCATATGCGTGTGTTAATTGTTACATTAAGGCAACACTTCTGTCATCCTATCATCACGACTAAAATTTTGTATGAAATTATGAAAGTGATTAAACATTGCAATATTTTTCTTAATTACCTTCAAATTTTTTGCCTTGAAGACAAGAATAGATAAAGAAAATTAGAGAAGTGTTGTCTTTTGGCTAGACGCAACATGTGCCTCGTCTTTCTTTGTGGTATACGTTCATTATTTCCATATTGAGGGTTCATACTGAGTCTCGAAATTCTATTTGTGGATTTAGAGTAGCTTGTCCTAAAATTTGTAGTCTTTGTTTTCCAAATGGCTTGAAAGGTTATCAAGACCCGTGCAAGTGTATTAGCCTTAGCCTAGAAAGAAAAACAAAATTAATGTCTACAATTTCGTGGTAAGCGTTGGCCTAGATTTATGAGCTCGAGAAAGGAGCTTGCATTTGTCCGTTTGCCTTGGAGAGTAATTGGCTTCATGTTTGAAAGACTCTGATGCGAAACGAGCGTCATCTTCTGTTCTTAAAGCGAGTGACTGGTTAACTCGTAGATTTCTACAAGTGAGTGAATTGGAAATATTTAATTATAGTTCATCTTAAATTATTTCTTGCAGTGCGGTTTAAAGTGTTTGAAGATGTCTTAAGAACCAAAGATTATAAATTCTCTCTCTCTCTCTCTCTCTCTCTCTCTCTCTCTCTCTCTCTCTCTCTCTCTCTCTCTCTCACCGTCGTCCATCACTTTTTAGCTTTTGTTTTCTTTTAGGTGATAATGAAGAACGAACGCCAAGCTTTGTAAAGGGACGTTCCAGACCTATGTTTATTCATATGAAAATCCTCGCGCCTGATTATTTATGGGCATCGCTAACCCTATGAGGTAAAAAGATATATTGCGGGACGCACAATTACCCTCCTGCGTCTGCGCAAATGTAACCTTAGCTTGCGGGTTTTGTTATGAAGCTCCGCTGTGTAATTATCCTAATTATGAACTATTTTTCTTTCCAGGCATTGCAGCAGTAAATAAACAGTTTACTTTTGCACGTCGTAAATTTCACTGTTAAGGCCGCTGCAGCTCGCACGCACCATAATCCCCTCCCCCCCTTCTTTGAGCTCTTCCCCCAGCCAAACCTGCTATTACTTAGTCCGAGGAATTTTTGCTGACTCTGCAGATAAATGCTGACGGTCGTCGGTTACCGTTACCGCCGACTGGGCTTCAACTGCTGACAGCCGACATTTTCTACAAGAGGCCGACAGTCTGGACTGGCGGCAGTTGTGTTCACAGTTGACGTTCCCAGTGATCGGTGGTCATTTTCTGATACTCACAAGTGTCATAAATAGTCTTAGATCGTCATCATTTCTTTTGGCTGTCGAAAGCTTAACCTGACCTGGACAAAATTTGTTAACCCTGAGACCTGATGAGAGGAAATAGTTTGTGCATTTAATGACTTTCAGTCCGATTCATACGACCATAGTCCTTTTACCCTGTAGGATCGACCGCAGGACTCTTCATCCTTCATTTTATGCGTTTGTTTATATCTGCTTTTTCAATGTAGGTGCTCCAGATACTCCTTTTCTGCACAAAGAATATGTCGATGATGTCTTCGATGAAAGAAAAAGGTTCGGATACCTTGTTAGTTAGTGGGCTCTGAGTGACAATCTGTGCATCCTCGCTGTCATCAAACCGGTAACAGGAATAAGCTAGAAAAAAATGCGCCGAAGTTTCTTCGACGCAATCGAGTTTTCTGTACAGAGTATAATGCTGTATAAAACTATCAGCTACGACCTCGCAACGCTCAGTTACTCCCCAGAAGCTGTGGAGTGAGGTTGCGTCGCACGCCTCCGGAAAGCGCTGCCAGACGCACGAAACATGGCTAAACTTAAAACCTTAAATAAAATAAAAACTACTGAGGTTATAGGGCTGCAATTTGGTATGTTTAATAACTGGAGGGTGGATGATCAACATACCAATTTGCAGCCCTCTACCTCAGTAGTTTTTAAGATCTGAGGGCGGACAGGAAAAGTGCGTAAGAACAGACAAAGCTGTCACAATAGTTTTCTTTTTACAGAAAACTAAAATTCAACTTTCAAGTAATCTTTTGTTCTTCCTTTTCATCCGTGAATATTAGCATATATCGGTATTCTTTTTCATGAATATCATCCTGTTTTTCCTCACACTTTTCATTAGTGAATATCGACCTCTTCTTTTTTGTCATCCATGATTTTTTTTATTCCATCTACGTGTATCATCTCTTTGTTCATGCCTTTCATCCAAGAATATCTTCCTCTCTTTCATATGCCTTTTCATCGATGAGTATCGGCCTCTTTTTATATTCTTTTTTCCCTCATGTTTACGTCCCTCAGAAGGGGAAATCGGTTCCCTCCCCCCTCCTTGATGAAGGGGGGTAAGGGTATTTATCAGACAGGGGCTCCACTGTACACGTGCATATTCCATTAATACACTTCATTTCGTGATTAATTGAAGGTAACTCGAACCGGACGTCGTGTCTTGACTGTATTAATGGATGTGCCTGAAAAGATTGTTGAAAAGGAAATTATCATTTTTTCGTCGTGTCTAATTATGTAAGAAATTATTTACCACTTCCTCAGTGGTTTTGTGATCATTACTATCGGCGTGAAAAGAAAAGTTATATCCTGGCACAAATGCTTGACAGAAGGAAACTTGGTGTGAAGGTTTGTTTAGCAATTCAGAATTCTTTAGTTGCAAGGGCTCCCCTTGTAAGCTTAGGAACTCTTCCCTCATACAAATATACCTCAGAAATACCAGTAAAGGTGTTTTTTGCCTTTTCCTCTGTTATTATTATTATTATTATTATTATTATTATTATTATTATTATTATTATTATTATTATTATTTTTTTTTTTCACTAAATAAAAACGTTTTTGGATGTAAACCAGGAGCTAAGCTAACTCACTATTGTGGCGTTAAGCATAAAAATGACATAAAATTCGTGTATTTATTAAAATAAATGTAATGAGAAAATAATGATACTACAAAGTTATTAAAAAAAAAAATGGAAAAATAATTATTTATTTATTAGATTAGTTTCGACGATTGTTACACACTCAAGAGTTGCCTAATGTCTGTCTGCTCATTGCTGCCATTTTTTCATTTCGAGAATAGAGTCAATACTATATACTATTTTTCTTTCTCTTGATCTACTGTACACAATGGCAGTCAGTTTTCCATGACGTCAGTCTTCTTGAGAAAGGGAAAGGGAGTTGTAATATTGGTAAAAACAGCAAGATTAAGAGAAAAAAAGACTATGCCAACTTGTTTCTTGTTTTTAATGCAAGGGCCCATGGAACGAGAAACCGGATGCCCTTGCCTTGCCTAGGTCTGATGGGAGCAGGAAAAAGTGGGAGGACAGAAGAGGTGCGCCGTAAATAGTAAAAGTAGATGGCTGCTTTCTGAAAGAAAGTTTATTATAGGAACAAGGGACACGGAAGAGGGAAAGACTATAAACAACGAAACTTCAGCCTTGGTTCGGCGTCCAGCAATCTGGAAAATATCCTGGAAGTTAAATCTGAGGGTGAAAATTTCTTCTGGTTAGGCACTTGAAGTGTTCAGCGCTCGATGAATGCTTCTTGGTTGGAAGAGAAAAATTAATAGTATGATAAACGGGTATTTACGAAGGTAAAAAAGAAAAAAAAAGAACTGGAAAGTGATTAATCAAACACAGTCTTCGTGCAAAGACGACAAAGAGGAAAGAGAAGAAACGGCAGCAGCTTTATGATTCAGTATAGGTTGCACATAGCCGAGATTAGGTGTGTGCCAATGAGGTGGTTATGGTGGGTAATTGGGCGTGCACAGAGAGAGAGAGAGAGGGGGGGTGGGATTAGTGTTTCAATCTCTTCCTTTTTCGTGACGTGGGTATCGATAAAATCTCTCTCCGCTGCCCACGCAAGTGACCCCGTTTGTATAAGGGTAAATTTTCTTAACCGTAACAAAGATGGAAATTTATTTTCTTATTACCTGTTAAGTTTTTGTTATTCTTTCATACCAGTTTTTTGATAAATGATAAAGTTGACCTCATAAATATTATGTAAGAGAGGGCGTAGAAAAATTGATCAGGTAGTATTCATATTACGTTGCTATAATTATGTGCATATCAGGATAGATGAGAGGAATAAATGTGAAAAATTCGTTGTAAGTATCAAATTATGTTCGCAAGAAAAGATGGTGATATTAGAAACACCTAATCATAAGGTTGGTGGATAAGGCAATTTATTTGTTGCCTTCTTCAGTTTTATGACTGACTGAATTTTGCGTTTCTGTAAATTTAAATAATATTCTTAATTCATTTCTAAAGTGCGTTTTTGTAGCCTTATGATTTCTGATTAGGTGTAAAGTTTCCTTTCAAAAACCGAAATTAATTTGAAAAAATTAGTCAAGCTTTGAAAATATTAGCCATTTTATGTCACTTTGAAACCTATTTAAAGTGAAATGCCATGAGAGAAGAAAAAAGAAAAGGTGGAAAAATAAAGTATTGAAAAAGAAATTCACTCTAACGATTATTATTGAGTTCTTTCCCCCCGGGGTCTTTCCCCAAATCCCTATTATTCTTGCTGGTGCTCTTCCCCGCCCCACCCTCATTCCCCCTTCCCATCCCTTCCCCCTCTGCACACTGTTCATAAGTAACTTAATCCTCCCGTGTGGAAATTTGCATAGTTAATTTCAATGGGAGCTATTCTATGGACCTTTGCTTCGGGCGATATTTAAGCAATTAACCTTAAATATTCTTCCACTTGAACCCTCGGTGCCGCCGCTCTTTCAGGGTAAATATAGCCTCTACGTAAACAAATCCGAAAGACCATTTCGGAATGCGACAGACTTTTCGAATGGCTTTAATGGGGAATGACTGTGCTTCCAGGCTTCTGCTTGTTTCGTTGCTTTCTCTAAGATTCGAATTCGAAGATGGATTTGTTTCATCGCCGGCAGTTTACAACTGAATAATCTCCGCTGTTTTTATTTTTGATTCAGAATGAGAGAGAGGAGAGAGAGAGAGAGAGGAAGGGAGCCACTGTCAGCGCTCATGAATATAATAGACGGTAAACAGAGATGCTTCCGTCGTAACCATCAAAACAAGCCTTGGTGTCTCCTGGTATAAGGCCGAAAATTGGCCCTCGTGCAGCTTGGAGTGATTGACAGGGAAGGAGGCACGAGTCTATTGTCGGCCCGTTTAAAATGACGCCTTATGGAAATGAGCGGATTAGCTCGATTCGCGGCCAATTTTGGAAGGAGGGTCCGAAAGCGCCAATTATAGCAGGATTTTAGCAATTATACATGACGGTGTTTAAGAGCAGTAGCAGTGGTAGTAGCGATAGTAGTAATAGGTAAAAAAAAAAAAGTACTATTTTAAGAAAAGAAACAGGATGAGGAAAATGGAAACTATTGGAAATGGGATTAATGTCTTTGTTTATAAATCCAATGAAAAATTAAAGAATAAATAGGATTGGGAAGGATGGTGGAGAAATTGGTGAAAAAAGTAAAGCCGGTTTAGATTTACCTTTAGTTTATTTTAGTTTTCTTTGTTTTTCTGTCCACCCTCAGATCTGTCCAAGATCTTAAAAACTGAGGATAGAGGGCTGCAAATTGATAAGTTGCACACCAAATTGCAGCCCTCTAGCCTCAGTAGTTTTTTTATTTTATTTAAGGTTAATGTAAGCCATAATCGTGCTTCTGGCAACGATATAGGATAGGCCACCACCGGGCTTTGGTTAAAGTTTCATAGGCCACGGCTCATACAGCATTAAACCGAGACCACTGAAAGACACATCTATTTTCGGTGCAGAAAACTCGATTGCGCCGAAGAAACTTCGGCGCATTTTTTACTTGTTTATTCTATTTACTTCGATCAATTTCTTTGCAAGAGCATTCAAAGACTCCGGAGTGGATCTTTTCTTCATTGACCCAGAATCAGAGTTTTGCATTTCTATTATGTTTATAGGAGCTGACGATAAACATCTGAAGCTAATATTATTGTAATATATGGTGGCTGCTGAGTATGAGTTTCCTCCAATCACGATTAAATTCAGAGATATCGCCTACAGGTATTTACTGTAACAGACTGCAGGTCATAGGTAACAGATGACGAATAGCAGTTAAAAATTCGAGGAAATCTCAAAGAATTGTCGATTTTATCAAGAAACACTCCAGATCCGGATATTAAATCACCTTGGGGCATTCTTAAAATAGATCGATTTTTTTTTACTGCGTGATATTGACTTTAAGAAATTGACTTTAAGAAAGAACGAAGAGGAAATAAGATGAAGTAATTCGTGTTTAAATTAAGATTAAATATATGGTAAAGGAAAGGAACCAAGAATAGTTGCCAAGAACAAACTTAAAATTACCGTTTAGATGTAGAAATGGATATGCAATAAAACGATAATTAGCGGTAGGAAGGATTACGGACACAAAGACAGTTGTGATAAGGGGAGAAACAGTAATTAAGAAACAATGAGAAATGAAAACTGAAGGAGCAAAAAAAGTTAAAAGTCAAAGTAAGAGTAAACGAAATGAAAGACGAGGAGGATGCTCCCGCAGTTAATCTGTCGGTCATCGAGGAGGCTAATTCGCAAAAAATAAATAAATAAATAAATAAATGAATAAAATAAAGAATAAATAATATTATTAAAGACTTGAAGGAGACTACATGAAACACCATTTTGACGGCGATAGGGCCGATGAAGGATCCCACATTACTCTTACAGTGATTCTAATCAGTAACATTGTTCACGTTCACTTGAGCAAAAATATCAGCGATTGGAGGAAGAGGCGTTTCATTTATAAGGGATAAAATTGCAAACATCTCCAGTCTGTTCCCCCTCATTCCTCCCACCTGGGAAGGTTTGATCAAATGAACTGAGTTTTCCAAAATTGCGATTCTGTCCACTGTCCCACCGTATGTGAAATGACATAAAACCACCTAAGTATGTTTTGTTTTATATGTTAATTCCTAAATTTGTACTTCTGTGATGTAGGACGAACTACGGAAAGTTAGGTATGTAACTTTGATTGTACTGGATAAATTCTGTAAAATATTTTACTTTTATTCTTTCCCAACTTTTGTGAAACCTGTAGCTCCATAATGTTAAAAGTATCATTCGTTTTCCCTTAAATTTTGTGAATTTATTCACCAGTGATTCTGAATTTAATCAATAGTGATTTTATATAGTTTGGTCGAATCCTCCATCACTCAGAAATGACCAAGCGCAATCAAGGAACTATAAATGAAAATTTTCGCCAATTGTGCATCGCAAGAGCAGTTTTGTAATAGTTATGATTGTGAAATGCAAGTCACTGGGGAACAACTGTAATAAACAGTAACTGAGTATTTTGTAACAATGTATTGATAGTTATGTAAACGTTGTGATACTTTTGAAAGTAGTGTTTAAAAAGAGTACATGCATAAAAAAATTACTAAAAAAATTACTTTTGTAAGAACAAGGAAAAAAACGGAAGAAACACTAGTTTGAAGGAGAGAGAGAAAGAGAGAGAGAGAGAGAGAGAGAGAGATCTATGAAGAAATAGGGAAGGAAAGAATGTCCAGAGCATCATAATGAAGTGCGGGGTCCAGATCACCCCCATTGTTATTGTAATGCGCCGGCAATAATTGTGCTCCCATTGTCCAATACCTGACAGTACTAATGACACAGAAAATGGGGTCAGAGTCAGTGGCATAGAAAACGGGACCGTGGCGAAAACGTTCCTGGAATAATGACGTTTGAGATATTTATTGGGATCTCGATTTATACAATCTGAGAGAGAGAGAGAGAGAGAGAGAGAGAGAGAGAGAGAGAGAGAGAGATCGCCAACCTTGCATTTGTACCTTGATTGGGCGTCTTACTAAGAAAGGAAAAGGATCTAGTAAATCTTTCATATCCATTATACTGTGTATATGTGTATATATACTTATATATATATGTATGTATATATATGTATATATATACTTATATATATATATGTATATATATATATGTATGTATGTATGTATGTATGTATGTATGTATATATAATGTGTATATATTTATATATAATACTGTGTGCAAGCGTGATCTTTTATCATTTTTGTGAAGCAGTACCAGAGCTGAATCACGGAATAAGTTTTCACCTTTCATACTAAAAGCGCAGCGGAGGAAAATAGACATTACATACCCCTCAGCCCTCCCTTCCCTCGTCCGACCGTACGTGTTCAATGAAGGGAAACAAATAACGTTTTTGGACACAAGGGGGAGACTCGGAGGTCAATGGAGAGAGGAGGGAGGAGGAAGGCTGGTCAGTGTAGGAGCTACCTAATTTTTCCCTAATTTCTCTCGAATCGAAGGGAATGGACGATATTAGAAAGTCTTTTGTGGAAACACGCGAATGAATTGGATGGGCGAGATGAAGTTAATGGGAGGGAAGGAAAGAAGAAAAGGCTGTGATGACGACGATCATGATGAATAGCGTACGAGAGAGAGAGAGAGAGAGAGAGAGAGAGAGAGAGAGAGAGAGAGAGAGAGAGAGAGAGGATGGATATCCATTCTTTTTGACAGAATCAGAATTTTGGTCAGTTTCATCTTGTGTGTTTGATAGAAAAATTTATTATATTGATAATATAATTATGCCCAAATAGTAATTTACCTTTGATTGCGATGTTTTTAGTTGCTCAAAAATAAATTCATATTTAAAGGCCACTCAAAAAAGGATATTTCTTTAGGCTGTTCCAAAAGGACCGAGTCCTTTCTCCCTTTCTCTGTGTTTTCATATTTAACATTTTGTCTTCCTTTTAAGAAGCATTTTGTATTTTCTGCGATAGAAAATATATTTCCAGTACAACATCGAGGCTTAACAGCTGCAATTTTCGGAGCTTGTCAGACGCTAACAACCCTGACAATCAAAATTACGGAAGATTTTCATCTTTACTCTCTCTCTCTCTCTCTCTCTCTCTCTCTCTCTCTCTCTCTCTCTCTCTCTCTCTCACGCACGCTTATTCAAGAATACGGTACTCGAAAAATATCTTTTGAGGAAAGTCATGTACTTTTAACAATAATGCTAACAATAACTGATAATAATATGGTCAAGAATTCCTGTTTAGCAGTTCGGTGTGCGCAAGTGCGAATATGTACGAGAAAGAAGCGATTTACCCGAGTCTCTATTCTTCCAGTCCTGGAAGTTTCTGTAATACGAAGGGAAAATGAAAACATTATGTCAGAGAATTTACTTTTCTAGGAAAGAGCTCTAATTTAACGTCTTTCCAAATGTTCTCAATTGTTTCTCATAGACTTTTATACATATACATATGTACATTTATATATATATATATATATATATATATATATATATATATATATATATATATATATATATATATATATATATAGTATATACGCTTATGTATATACAAAGGAGAAAGAAAGAGATAGAACGGTTGTGTAATGTTGAATTTTATAGTATTTTGATAATTAAAGAAGGAATTCATTATCCATCATAGATTCTCATTTGGGCACGTGAGTATTCAAGGAGAGAAAAATGGGGAAATGAACTTTCAGCAAAAGCAGTGAACTGCCTTAGTGGGTCTTCGGTGAGATTCTTTTATAGAGGAGATCGTATATTCGGAGGAATCCATTGTTCTACCAAATTATTATCCCCCCATCGAAGAAGGGTTCTATGAATGGGTGTGTTGGTGTTTTCTCTTCGCCACCAATTGTATGTCCTTTCAGTTTTTGTGTAAGCAAATGCTGCTATTTTCTGTAGCTCAACTTTGCACACATATACATCAAACGCCATTTCACTAAAACGCCCACTTATTCTAATTTGTACATTAGGTTTCCATTCTAAGAACTTACCTTCTATGCCATGTACCTTCAGCACAGCTCTTCGTTGGATGAGTCGGTAGAGCTGTGGACTGGAACTCGCTGGGCCGGAGTTCCATTTCCCGGCCGGCTGATGAAGAGTTAGAGGAATTTATTTCTAGTGATAGAAATTCATTTCTCGGTATAATGTGGTTCGGATTCCATAATAAGCTGTAGGTCCCGTTGCTTGGTAACCAGTTGGTTCTTAGCCACGTAAAATAAGTCTAATCCTTCGGGCCAGCCCTAGGAGAGCTGTTAACCTTCCATATTGCCTTTCATTTGTTTGTATTACTAATTTTTCTAGGTCTGTGTGAGCCATATACTTCTTTTTCCATTTACTGGCATAACCACATAACCATTTCATAGCAAACTCTTGATCCAAGCAATCTCTTCATTGCTTAAACCAACAATGTTCATTACCTATCAGTTCATGTCTCCTGTCTTACTTTCTTAATGACAGTCGAACAATGTGCTTTTGGCATGCTAAGTTATGTATGTACCCCGTGTGTCCTAAAGTCTCCCCTATCACATGATCCCATATGTCCTACAGTCTCCTATATCAGATGACCTCATATGCCTTTGTATTCAGGGCTGCAATCACTCTTGAGTTCCTCGTTGGACGAGTCTAAAACGTTCTCGGCTAGCACTTTGCTGAGCCTGCGTTCGATTCTGCGGCCGGCCAATGAAGAATTAGAGGAATTTATTTCTGGTGATAGAAATTCATTCCTCGGTATAATGTGGTTCGGATTCCACAATAAGCTGTAGGTTCCGTTACTAGGTAAACAGTTGGTTCTTAGCCACGTAAAATAAGTCTAATCCTCATTCTTTGCATCTTCATCCCTCCAGAAGAATTTGAACTTGTTATCTCCAACGTTCTTACTCATATTCACGCCTCCGTTTATCATCATTTTCCTTATTTATGTGTGTCACTCACTTTCTTTTTGTCTACGTACCTATTCATCCTCCAGTACCTGATCATTGTTGTCAGAGTTGACTCTTAGAAAATTCTCTCTCTCTCTCTCTCTCTCTCTCTCTCTCTCTCTCTCTCTCTCTCTCTCTCTCTCACACACAACAAACAATATATATATATATATATATATATATATATATATATATATATATATATATATATATATATATGTGTGTGTGTGTGTGTGTGTGTGTGTGTGTGTGTGTGTGTGTGTGTGTGTAAATATATGTATGTATGAAATGCAGATGTTCCCCAGAGTGGAAGTTATTTCTTTTCTTCTACTTAAATAATGCCTCGTGGCTGGCAGTTAGCGATTCAATTTTGGGAGAGATAGAAATGTATTTTTGGGGGAGAAGGGACGTTTTGTGGCTCTCCTCTGAGAGCACCCCACCCCCCGACGATTGCAGCCCATAGGTACGTAAGGCAGACCAGGTCTAGCGGTGATAGTGTTTACATCGCTGATGCCTTGGTGGAGCTCTGCAGTCTTCCGATTTTCGTCTCTACTTTTGGTGTGTGCATTTTTAAGGGCCTTTTATATTTTTTCGCTTTTATTGTACCGAGGTTTTTATATTTTTCACTTGTGTTGTAACCAGGTTTTTATTTTTTTCACTTGTACCAAGGTTTAATATTTTTCACTTTTGCTGTACCGAGGTTTTTATATTTTTCACTTTTGTTGTACCAAGGTTTTTTTTATGTTTTTCACTTTTATTGTTCCAAGGTTGTTATATTTTTTACTTTTGTTGTACGAAGGTTGTGATATTTTTTACTTTTGTTCTACTAAGGGTTTTATATTTTTCACTTTTGTTGTTCCAAGGTTTTTATATTTTTCACTTTTGTTGTACCGAGGTTTTTATATTTTTCACTTATGTTGTACCAAGGTGTTTATATTTTTCACTTCTGTTGTACCAAGGTTTTTATATTTTTCACTTTTGTTGTACCGAGGTTTTTATATTTTTCACTTATGTTGTACCAGTGTGTTTATTTTTCACTTTTGTTGTACCAAGGTTTTTATATTTTTCACTTTTATTGTACCAAGGTTGTTATATCTTTTACTTTTGTTGTACCAAGGTTTTTATATTTTTCACATTTTTTCCAAGGTTTTTATATTTTTCACTTTTATTGTACCAAGGTTGTTATATCTTTTACTTTTGTTGTACCAAGGTTTTTATATTTTTCACATTTTTTTCCAAGGTTTTTATATTTTTCACATTTTTTTCCAAGGTTTTTATATTTTTCACTTTTGTTGTTCGATGGTTTTTAGTGCTTACATAAAACTGTGTTCGGATCAGACTGAGGAAGGCAGGTCGTCTTTAAAAGGATATATTTTCAAATAAAAACCCATAAAATTTCATGTTATCATCTAACGACTTCTGTAGACTGTCATGGAATCAATTTCTGTACGTCTTTGCTTCAAGAACTAAGAGAAGTCTAAAAGAATATTTTCAAGTTGCGGGAGGGCTGTCGAATATCCCATAATGTGATATTTTGAAATAATGTTGCTGCAGATATTATTATTATTATTATTATTATTATTATTATTATTATTATTATTATTATTATTATTATTATTATTGAAGGCAGTAGCCTGTTTGTAGCCCCACTATTCTTCAAATCTAAAAAGAGTTAAGAAGGAAATTTAAGGTGTGCTCAGGACGACGATGTTGCTTACCAAGGTACAACAAACGCCATTGGCATATAACCTGATTGAATGGCCTCATACTAGATGGGAACAAGGCGCTGGCATTCTTGTTCCTTGTTAAAATCAGTCCTAGATAAAGGCAATCCACTCCAACAGGGCAAGACTTTCGAAAGGGAAAATACGTTTAGACGAAAAAGAATAATTGCTGTTGTTTTTGTCTCTGCGTTGTTAAGTCATCATCATTTTCCTCGGCAGTTAATGGAAATACAACCTCTATGTTTCAAAACAAACACAGTTTTCCATTTCCCTGCTGTTGCGTGTATTTTTTTTTTAACTCGCGCAAGACACTATAAGTGTTCTTAGATGTTTTCTATATAGATATCTGAAGGATCTGAAAACGTCCTGTGACCCTTCCCCCTTGTACATGGGCTACTCCTACACCCTAGGACCCAGCAACCACCACCTCCCTGTCTCTGGACATGGTCTCTGATATGGTCGCCACCCCGCGTTGGAACGGCGGTATGGCTGTTGGGGTAAATGGGTGTTATGTAAGGGGAAACGGCGTGGAACGAGAGAGAGAGAGAGAGAGAGAGAGAGAGAGAGAGAGAGATGCTGGGATCTGTCATATTACCAGCTCACTACTTCATAAAGCGTGATCCGACAAGGCAGGGAAACGACATGGCTATGCAAATTTCTCTCTCTCTCTCTCTCTCTCTCTCTCTCTCTCTCTCTCTCTCTCTCTCTTGTATATATATGTGTGTATGAGTCACTTTTGTTTAAATACTGATTTTTTTACAACGAAGTCTGTTCTTATTGATACTAGTTGTAGATCAGGGACATTTTAAGAATGTATGTACACGGTGCTAGTGTTAGAGTTTATTGTTTTATCTTCGTACTTTTTTCTATTCTGTTTTGTTGTCTTATTTTTATCCCTGTCTGCCTTTAATTATTTTACAGGTGTTGCTACTCCTTGAGGATAAAGAATGTTAAATTATGTTTTTTAGATACTTGAGATTCGATTACAATATTGAAATAAGTGCCTTTGAACTATCAATCTCCATTTTTTTATTTTGTTGATTGATATTGCTATCATATTTGGTTTTATTTTTAAGTTTTCTTAAGTCGTAAAACTTTTTTTGGTTATTTATAGTACGTCGCTTGCTTAAGGGTACGTCCACACTACTGTACAGTAAAACGCCATAAACACACGTCGGAAACTTATCGCATGCATATCACAAATAGGTTAAAAATAAATCAAGAGACCGTAAGTAGAGAGCGAATCTTTTTCCAATGCTGGATAATCTTATGAAGCACTGATTAGGAATACTAGTATGTGACTTGTATTTAACCTCTTTGTGGTTTTGTGCGATAATTTGCGGATGTCGGGAGTTGGGACACCGTTTTAGTGTAGTGGGGATCACCCGAAGAGGATGGGAGTACCAAGGTTAATGATTGTCTGTCTTTTGGGGTGTTAAATTTTCACTTTTATTTTGACTACTCTGACAGACAGGTGAAAGTCACAGTATAGTAAAATGGCTTGAAGAGAGAAAGAATTGTCTTCCCTACTGCTTAAGTTTTCCTCGTAATCAATGGCTGTCGCACTCTCTCCACCGAAGACATGCAAACATATCAGGGTCTGTTTGAATATCTTACGGAATCGTTGGGAAGATTGAGTGAATCCTTAATGGAAAAAAACGGGTAATGATCTCGTCTGTCATAATCACGTGGCGCCGAAGAAAAAACGTCGATGGTGGCACATATTGGAGCATGGTGGCACATGTTATCCTGAGAGGGAACAGCTGGCTTCTTCTCCTTCTTCATCTTCACGCACACACACTCACAGACACTATCTATCTATCTACATCTGTCTATCTATCTATCTATCTATCTATATATATATATGCATGTATCTGTTTATATATGTATGTATATATATATATATATATATATATATATATATATATATATATATATATATATATATATATATATATATATATATATATATATATATATATATATATATATATATATATATATATATATATATATAATACATATACTTGTATAAACTGAATCACGACAATATTTATATGTATACATACATAACATGCATATATATATGTATGTATGTATGTATGTATATATATATACATATATACATACATGCATATATATATATATGTATACATATATGTGTGTGTGTAAAATGCCAAAATATCTGCATACTAATTTTGAAATCGCAAGCTTATCAAAGTGTTGGCATATCAGGATGTTACACAATGCGCTTAAGAACATTATGGCCATAAGACAGAGGGCTTTGGCTGTAGCTTTCCAAGTGTCATTTCAGCATTTCTTTGCATGACACCAGTTTAATGTTCTGATCGTTTATGATTACAGATCATTTGATGCTTCTGTACCTAAACTCACGAGGGGAAAGCTTGTTGTCGTAGCTTTTGTGGTGACCATGCTCAGACAAAATTTGCCTTAAAATTATGTATGTTTTTTCTTATTTTTATCTTGGAAAGCTGAATGCCTTTAATTTTCCAATCTTTTATTTTTGTCTCATACTATTTGGCTGCCCAGCTTCTTTAACATTGTTTATCCCTCATGCAAAAACAAATCTTTCGATTGAGCTCAATAAGACTATAATCGTGACTTGGTGCTTTAATTACTCAGTAATAATAATAATAATAATAATAATAATAATAATAATAATAATAATAATAATGACCATCGAATTCAGTGGGAAGGGTAACCACCTGCCCTTGGCGTGACTTAAAAGAGAAAAGGAAAGGCAAAGGAAGAAAAATGTTGCTTAAGCAGATGATAGTGGAAACCAGTAAAAGAAGTTTTGTGCATAAATTTTGATCTATTTTAAGTATTTGATCTTCTTCGAAATGGTGACTTGTTTAATACTTTTTTTTTTTATTTGTCATTGATAGTTTTGTATCTTATTATGAATATTTTTCAGTCAGTCACTCAAACTGTTATATTTTTCTAATTACCTAACGATTTAATGATAAGTTTCGAATCGTCGGTCTAGCCATGATTTTAAATCATTTTTAAATCGTTTTTTCCTCAATATTGACTTATGACATTGTAAGAAAATTGGATCTTCTCAGCAAAACTCAGTAGCGCTAAGTCAGGTCATAACTTGAATGGGTGACCACCTTGGGACACCAAATGCCTGGCGGAAAGGGTAGTGTCTTGAGCTCTATTGCGCGGACTGCGTGTCTTCTGTTCAGTTTAACCTGCGTCAAGAAATCAAAGTAAGATTAACCTGCAAAATATGTGTACAAGCAGGTGTCTACGCATACATACACACGCTCCTATTATTATTATTATTATTATTATTATTTTACCAGACCACTGAGCCGATTATCAGCTCTGAGAGGGCTGGCCCGAAGGATTTGTTTTTATTTATATTTTTTTTTCTAGTTATGTTTTGTTAGTTAATTTAAAATTTTTTCCACAAACTTTATAGCTGGATTAACTTCAAATAATGAAGTTTGACAAAATTTCACTGATCGATTTATTTCCAAAACTTGATGCAAAAGGATAATCGCGTGTTTGGGGTGAGATGACACAGATGATAATTTTTTGTCCCTATAGGCCATTCTTTTGGATGCATTTTCTGTGGGAAATTTTGAAAATAAATGGTGTTCATAATCTTAGCAAATGGTGTAAACATTTATCATTTAATGACTGAATATAGCATTTTCCACCAAAATAAAGCATTTAATTATTTATTGCTCATCATTTAATTTTTTGTCAGTAACTTGACCAATGAGAGAGAGAGAGAGAGAGAGAGAGAGAGAGAGAGAGAGAGAGAGAGAGAGAGAGACTGACTACATTCCTGCATTTCTGCATCACTTGGTGCAGGCTTAACCAATGTCAATAAGATCAGGCTAAGCTGCATTGCCTTACCCTTCCAAGCCCCTCCACCCCGTTGGGGTGTGGTCGATGATGTAGGGGGTAGGGGGGGCCTGGCTTCTCTCACCTTCCCCATCCCCCACGTCTCTCCCCACCCTCCCCACGCGTGTGTTTGATCCTTTTATTGTGATCCACAACGACAAATCATATCACGTTTGCATTTTGGATTAGGAGCATGTTAGTCGCTTCTTCACATGGGTAGATGAACGCCAATTGGGTATTATGTATGTAAAGTTGGTTATGCTAAATATTTCTTTTCCCACTGCAGCCTAGGCCTAAAGTCATCCGAAAATCCCTCCCTCTGTCCGTCGATGTCTCATCCCTTCCCTTCCACTGCGTGCACTTGGGCCTAAAACCAGTTTTCTTTATTACGCACAACTTAAGTCTAATATTTTATGTAGGTCCTTTTTATTGCGTAGGGGGAACAGGCGTATTTTTATCCTGCGGAATGGCTTTTATGGCTTCAAATAGGTAAATATTTTCTCATTTAGGAGCTGCTGCCGGAGCCGTTGTTTTGGTGCGCCCGAGTCCTCCCTGTTCTGAACAGATTTAGCGTGATTTTTTTTTTTTTTTAATATATCCTTCATGGGTTTTTCGCGTGCACAATTGCGTTAGTGTCAGTGTGTTTTTATGTTAGTGAGGAAGACGCAGAATAGCGACTCATTGAGTCATGTTGTCGCTGTGTAAGTGACTAAGTGACACCACCTCGCAGCTTGTTTCCACCGTAACTCGTCGCTGTCATATACTTGTCTGCACAAACCGATAACACCACATCGTTCATGGGTATTATTGCTCTGAAGATTTCTTTGATTTCAAAGAAATGTGGGTCGCTTTTGCGGAGGCATCACTAGGTGCAGTGGCTTCTTGCTTGGTTGTGTTCTTTGTTTATGGATTAGGCCGTTGTTTGGGTTGGTGAAGATTTGCGTCGTTCATAAGGTATCGTTGTAAATACGATTCGCTAGAATTTTCATTATTAGATTTTCCCCAGATTACAGTGATTACTGGTATGCAACGAGGAATTAACGGCTACGTGTGTATTTGGTGTTTATCGCCATGAGATTTATTGATGTTGTTGTTATTTTTTTGTCATGATGGGGAAGTTAGCCTACTACTTAAGTCATTTAATCATTTAACACTCCACTGTTAAATTTAGTGTTAGGAAAATAATTACCTTATGAGTCACTAGGGCAAATAAATAAACATCCTACTAATCAAGGACAGATTCGAATACTCAGAGGAAACAGAGGAAGGAGGAAGGGGTTTTAAATATTTCTTATGAATAAGGGAGAAAATATTTTTGAAGCAAATACTAAAGGCTCAGTAATATATATGAGTTTTAATTACACAATATGAAGGTATGTGACAAATTCAGAAGATCAGAAGATATTGATATAATTCACCTTTCTAATTTGGATCAAATTATTGAAAGAAACTTTCCCTCTAGAATATTTCAGATTCCTACCTTTTCAAGAACTTCCATTAATATCCTTCAAAGAACATCAGTTAAGGCAGCGAGGAAACATCAGATTCTTGCGTCAAAGGGTCTTCCTCCTTGTCTTTTTTTCTCTCTCTCTCTCATTTCCTCCCCCGTTTTTTACCATCTTCTTCCTTGACTTAGCTCCTCCGTTAAGAATGCCAGCGAACTCCCACCTAGGGGAACTCCACTTGACTGACTACCTGTGGGCTCGGCTTTTTAAAAGAGGTAATGAAGCGCGCAAGCGAACCCAAGCCGCCAATACTGGAACTTTGTGTAAACGTGTTTTGCCTTTGAATCGAGGTTTAACTAGAAGACGGCACAGGGCTGCCTTGGAGAACTTCTTCTTACTTAAGGGACTTTTGGTGGAACTGGGAGGAGTAGGTTAGAGGCAGCAAAAGAGGGGACTGTGGGCTGATGTTGGGAGTTTAAAAGATGTTTCGTAAAACGGGAATGATGATGTTTTCTAAGAGGTAGAAGGTAACGGGTACCGGGGATGGCGAGACTTTTGTACAATAGTAAAAGGATGGGACATGCGGAACTGTGGTAGTGGTAAGAACTCCAAGAAAACTGTAAAAATTATATTAACTCTAGTGATTAAGGAGAAATTAGGGGCGGCAAAAAGATTGCGTAAAATTCAGATATGAGATTGAATTTAAAAATCTATATTGGAAGTAAAGATGGAGAGAAGAATGGTATGAGCAGAATGGTACAACCCAAGAAAAATATATGAGGAATTAAAAGACTTTCTTAGATGACAAGGCAGTATGATGAGTAATTATAAGTTAAGTATACCTTACTTTAACTAGACCACTGAGCTGATTGACAGCTCTCCAAGGGCTGGCCCGAAGGATTACACTTATTTTACGTGGCTAAGAACCAATTGGTTACTTAGCAACGGGACCTACAGGTTATTGTGGAATCCGAACCACATTATAGCGAGAAATGAATTTCTATCACCAGAAATAAATTCCTCTAATTGGCCGGCCGGAGACTCGAACTCGGGCCTAGCAGAGTGCTAGCCGAGAACTCTACCGATCCCTCCAACGAGGAGCTAGAGTAATTATAAATAGAAGGGAAATGTGCATATATGAAAGCTAAGTAACTGGAAGGACATAACCATCAGATGAAGAGATGAAAATTCTGTAGTCTTTAAATTGAAAGTTGATTGTCTCTATTTATCCGAGGCATGAAAAGAGCAGGCGTATTCATCAAACTTAACTACCTTATTCATCAAGGGAAAGTAAGCGGACAAGCCATATTTACCAAAGGAAAGGAAAAATAAACACTTCATTTATCACAAGCAGACCGGGAATCCATATTCGTCTCAGGGAAAACACAAAAAAATCTTATTTATGAAAGGTGAGAAACTAAAAGAAAAATAACGTTTTGAAAGGACCGTAGCTGAAGTTTCGGGTTGATGAATGCGAGGAAACCTTATCCATTCACAAGACAGAAAATGAAGAGCGCCTCCACCAGAGTGAGAAACTCGAAACCAAAGTTATGAAAATGAAGAGAAACTAACAATTCGTATGCCTCTCTGGAGCGGCGTGCCTCACCCCCTGCGAAAAGTAAAAACTCACATTAGTTCACTAAAAACCTCTGAAACGGGGACTCTTCTTCTTCTTCTTCTTCTTCTTCTTCTTCTTCTTCTTATTATTATTATTATTATTATTATTATTATTATTATTATTATTATTATTATTATTATGAGCGAACGTCGAGTTGAGTTATAAAGTACTTTTGTCAGGATACGTTTGTTTACACGCTATTTTTAACTATGTTGAGTATTTGAATGTTGAAAATGCAATTCTGCTAAAGATATTCATAATTTAATATGTATTCCACTTCCCATTTTGAAACTGATGCTAGAACGAAAGTTCCTAAGCCCCAGTACTCTAGAGTAATATATATATATATATATATATATATATATATATATATATATATATATATATATATATATATATATATAATATAATATATATATATATATATATATATATATATATATATATATATATATATCTATATATATATATATTTTGCCTTCAAAGTTTGTTGGTCAGCATAAGTTGCATTAATCCTTATGCCCCAGGTTATTAGGTTCTTGAAGCAAAACTCCAATGTCCTGCCTCATTTATTTTTTTTTTATTTTCCTTCGACTTATTTATGATCACCTTTGTTAAAACCATGCATATTATCCGTTTTCATATTACTTTTACAACACTTATCTGTTACCTCCATGTTGATTTTGGCAGAAGCACATTATGTCCCCTACGTTCCCAGGATGCTGAGTCCCCGATATCTTTTGTGTCAGTCCCAAATCTGATTTAGGTAGATAGAAGTCTTAAACTCTTCTTAATTCTTAGCTCTCCCCTTTTCCTGAATAAAAAATTGGTGCAATTCGTCGTCTTGAGACTCTGTATCCTTGTGGAAGCGACGGATGCCCTTTGGAATGTTATTAACCTTTGAAGTGAAGCTATCACCTCCCCACCAAGTGCTTTGTCCAGCAGGTATGGTAACAACGCAGAGGCAAGTGGTGTCAGTTCCTCCAATGACATTGTTCAGTGGACGACCAAATATTTATTCAAACCATTTTTTAACTGTTTCATATCTCTTACCGAGCTGCAAGATCATCAAGATTGAAAATGATATTGAAAACAATAACAATCGCCACACTTCCAGTCTGCAGCAGTCATACGACCGATAATGCCCTTATGGAGGTGAATAAGAATAAATCTCACATTTAATACCAAAAGTCACACCCAGTAAGCGCCCCCTAAACCTTGCAATAATTATTCTTGTACAAGCATCCCTTCTTCTCCGTCTCTCACCCAATTCTTCCTTTGTTGTTGTCTCTATACTTGTGAAAATGAAATGTATTTTTCTAAGAAAACGTGCCATTCTTATACTAGAGACAGTTGCAGTTAATTTTGTATTAGTTGGTTATGGGTGAATCTAACTTACCCATATTATTGGTGTAAGGATAATTCTCTTAAAAGTGTGCGCTTCGAAATATTATATAAAAAGTAGTTATTTGTATTTAGTCTTCAAGAATCAACATGGGTTTTAGGTAGGATTGTGATGAGGTGAAACCTAGTGACTGTTTCACATTTGTAATCCTTATTCTGTTTGGTAGATGCGGCATTTTGAATGTTTTCTTTTGATGAAAGGTAAACACGTTAAAGTTCATATAGCCTTGTCTGGACCACATTGTGGACAAAATTCTAGTGGGACTTTAATATTTATTTCCACTGTGGTAATAATTTCACCACGGTTCCAGTCTCTCGGGTAGTTTAAGCAGTATTATCTTTATTAACAAACAGAATCAAAGATATTTACGATGAAGTCTGGACAGAACTCACCTTAAAGTTTTCATTTTTTTATTTTCTCTGTTGAGTAGAAATTACCAGAATTGCTTCACTAATGCCAGTTGCATCTCGGTTACATTATTGTTGTTGTTATTTTAACTTTGCAAAATAATTTCTACTTTGATTAATATTTCTGTTTTTCTTCTTCTTTCAGGTAAACTTCAGAAAGAACAGGGTGTTATTCGTTGGTGTTAGTGAGTAACTTTAGAAGTTTGGTGTTGTGTACGCTCTTATATGCTGAATTAAGATCCAGTTGGATATATTCACGATTTATGTATTTCTTATGTAAAATATTGTCTGTAGACATGTGTATGCATGTATGAGTGGGTGTTCATTTAGAATGAATACACATTCATTTAAAACATTATTAAGGAACTTATTATTAACAAATAGGGCAGCTACATTGGTACAAGTATTAGTTTCAAGGGTTTAACATGCTTTACAATGCACCCATAAAGATAATGGATATATATATATATATATATATATATATATATATATATATATATATATATATATATATATATATATATATATATATATATATAAAGCTGCTAAGTAAAGGACAGAAAGTCGAAAGGCCTAGCACCACTCAGTTGTTCCACTTTCCTTCAGGGCATTTGCCTTTTTTTTATATATTCATCACGTTCTATATTTTCGTGACTCAGTTTTATATATATATATATATATATATATATATATATATAAAATAATGTTATTTATATCCTGTAAATTACCTCAATCACAAAGAACGAGTAGTAGTCCCAAAACGTTAAAGAAAAGAGCTTGAGTGAGCCGAAGATAGCAAATAGCCCTGCACCATTCCAATATTTACTGTTGTACTTCCTCTACCCTAATAGAGTTCCTTTGCACTAAGCTAGTTACAGCCTCTCATTCAGCTGGGTGGATGTCTCTGTTCCGTCGTGGTTAAAACTACACCGATGCTTCGATAAGTGCGAAGGAGTGAGAAATAGAATTAATGGAACATTTCGTTGTGGCAATTATAAACAGAGCTTTCATTTAGACATTTGAAGGTCACTCCGCCCCAGCATGATTATATTCCGCGTATGTCTGTAATCCCAGAAAGCTTTTCAGAATAACGCTGTTGTGAAACCTTCGTTTACTGCTTTTAGTTTTCTCATTTTCCACTCAAAGGAATTGTTGCATTACTGGAGCCCCGGCCGGCAGGTGACTGCCCAATATCAGGGATTACGTAAGGGTAATTAGGAAGACTGCGGTGGACATTCTCTCTCTCTCTCTCTCTCTCTCTCTCTCTCTCTCTCTCTCTCTCTCTCTCTCAGGTTTATGTTGTGTTTCTCCTATACTTTACATTTTTAACTTGCCTTTAATGTTTCTTAAGCTCCCGTATTCAGATGTATATTTCCTTTCATTATAAGTGAATATAGGCGATTTGACTCGAGTAGCCGATGTTACGCTGCAGAAACTTGGCGGTTTATTCGTTTTCATGAGTTTCGCGTGGTATTTGTATCTCTGCATGTGTGTCAGTCTGTCTGTATATATGTATGTACGTATGTGAAATGGATGAATTGGACGCGGATCCACTTAATCCTCCGTTGCGATAAGATTATAAAATGGTATTCCGCCGCCGAATCTCCTTTGACCTGTCAAGCGTATGCTCCTAACGCCGGGCGCAGCGGACGATAACTGTCAGGGTAAAATGCCGTCCGCGGGTACGACCGTCTCCTTCAATGCCTCCTTCGGGCATTAATAGGAAAATATACGACGAATAAATTCCGACTTAAAATGTCTCCCGGTTGCCTCTGGTCATTTTTATTTGGTTATTGTCTTTGGCGGCGCTCCGCTGAAAAGGGTCCGTTTAGGCATTGTCGAGACTAGTGACAGGTGGCTGGCTGGCTGTTTGCTTTTATTCATTCAAAAAAGCTAATTATCTGTGTGAATAGACTTATGGGTATTCATATTACGTCTACATATCCATTGATGTTTACATCTGTTCGTCGATGTATGATTTATTGTCAACGCGAATTATGTAATTGCATATGCAAACATATAGACTTTGTATACGCCTGAATGATTTTGGGATAAGCTTGATATAGACAAAGCACTGTTTTTAAATAATCACTCTACTGTAGTTTCATTGAATGATAATTATAGGAATGGTAAATGCTTCATGATAATAATGTAATTTTAGTTTCCCGTCTCTCTCTTATCCCTGATATCGTTTAATTGGATACTGTAAGATTTCTCAGTGGCCTTTTTTATTGCCTGATAATCATAGTTGCCTCACGTGTTGTCTTTTTAGCTGTCCTAATAGGACTGTCACCATTCCCCCTTGCCCGCTCCCCCCCCCCCCACCCCAACCCCATCCTACCTGACACCTCCATATCCTTCTCTTCCCAGGGAAGACAGGAGGCGGCATTCTGTGACTACGGTTGGATGGTCATCCAATGGATGATGGCCCGTTCACACGGGACTTGATCACAAACGCACGCCCGCACACACACACACACAAACATTCACTCACTCGCATACACACACACACACACACACACACACACACATAGACTTACATATACGCACAGAGAGACCAACGTCATTTCCTTTATGGCTCGCTCAATGTTCGCTAATTTCCGTTACAAATGAATACAGGGAAAAGTCTCCTTCGACGGTTTCCTTTTAACAGAGAGACGACGACTTCGCCGCCGCCGCCGTCTTGTGTCTTCCTCGGTCTTCCTTTTGTCACCTGCGAGGGAGGAAAATATTTATTGGTCCTCATTTCTGCGATTGGTATTTGGTTGTTATTAACCGGGACATTGTTATTACTTGGACATTATCATTATCTTTCTTCTCTTTCATTTTATCTGACTACCGTGAACGTTCAAGATTGCCAGGAGCGACTGGGTTAAGAGACTGAAGTTTAGTTTTGAATTTCTCTCTCTCTCTCTCTCTCTCTCTCTCTCTCTCTCTCTCTCTCTCTCTCTCTCTCTCTCTCTCTCTCTCAATTGAAGAGAACAGAAGATTTTAGAATATTTATTAACGTTTAACAAAAGCTGAATTAAAATTAATATATCTAACGTTTATAAGTTAAGATGATTTCCATTAAACGAGACGTTGATTTAAGGAGGTATTTTTCAGTGCACTCTCATACCTGTTCTTCTAAATCTTTTATACACAAAGACTAGCTCACGTACAGGTTAATGTATTGGGTTTTTGTTCTTTTGCGCACATACATAATACGTACATACGTACATACATACACATGTATTATATAATATATAATGTATCCATATATATTATATATATATATATATATATATATATATATATATATATATATATATATATATATATATATATATATATATATATGTTTGTGTGTGTGTCTGTGTTCGGAGGAACAGGGATTTTTTTCGGGCCTTTTTGGTTCATGGTGTGTTTTTCTGTCTCTGCCTCTGTTCCGTTTACTTCATCTTGAAACTCTGTAAATAGCCAATTTACTGTTGAACTGCGCAATCACAAAGTCACACCGAGAAACCCAAACGTAACATTAAGCGGTTAAGAGCTGCTGGATTGCACGCCAGTTGTCGTTTTCTTGTGGAAGCGACAAGTAGAATTAAACTGAAGTTAAGTTTAAGACTTGAACAAGCGTTAGTTTACACTCATACGCACACACACGTTATATATATATATATATTATATATATATATATATATATATATATATATATATATATATATATATATATATACCTTTATAAATATATATATATAAAGATAAAATCCACGAAGGAAAGAAACACTGGAGTGCTGAGGCCTTTCGACACTACGTCCTTTACTTAGTAGTGTCGAAAGGCCTCTGCAGCACTCCAGTGTTTCCGTTTCTTCGTGGATTTTATATTTATTTATATATTCATCACATTCCATTTTTCGTGATTCAGTTATACGTACACACACACACACACACACACACACACACACACACACATATATATATATATATATATATATATATATATATATATATATATATATATATATATATATATATATATATATATTAATGTATGCATTTTAGGCACAGCCTTGTGGTTCTTCACCGAGGCTCTAAGGGTGAGTTCGTTAGCCCCACTGCCTTTTCTTGGCCCCACTCAATGTTCATATCCTTTTACATATTGGTGAGTGAGTGGTTGGGAGGAGCAACCCACGGATCTCGCAAACATGAGTCACGCTGCACGACTCAACAATGGTTCCCCATTTTTTTGCCTGATACAACTTTATTTATATACATATTGGGGTATATATTTATTTATTTATATATATATATATATATATATATATATATATATATATATATATATATATGTGTGTGTGTGTGTGTGTGTAGTGTGATTGTGGATGTACTTGTGGGTATGGCGACTCAGGTGAGGAAGGATGATTGTTCTGGTGAAACCCATTTTACCTCTGTTAACCTTACCTGTTAATTAGGTACCAGTATTTTTCGATTCCCTGGGTAGCTGCCGGGGTTAGTGAACTGCGGATCCCGAAATTCTTTTTGAGAATTTAACGGGTAACACCTTCAAGAACCACACAATGTATATATATATATATATATATATATATATATATATATATATATATATATAATATATATTTATATATATATATATTATTTAATTAGTAGAAGGGGACCTTAGTACTGAGCTAAGTTAGTGAGGATTAAGAGAAGGTGATAAGTGTTTCTTAAAAGGATGGGCATCACGATAATTGTGAAAACGCAGTATATAAAATAAGTGACCTTTTGTTTTTAGTGTTTTTGAGAGCAGATATCGAGTAATGTCAATTAGAAGAATTTTTCTGGCGGAGGGTGAAATTCATTTTTGTTATAAACGCTTCATCAATCTTGCTCTGTCGAAGTACTGTATTGAAGAGAAGAGAAAGAGAGAGAGAGAGAGAGAGAGAGAGAGAGAGCAGCCTTATCTCCGTATTCAAATGCGACCACATAAAACCTCAGTGTTGAGTCCGGGGTTAAATGATATCTCTCGGCCCGTGGAATGCTTGCAAGCCCTTATTTACATATTGATTCGATGCAACATTGCAGAGATGTTGCGGTTGATGGTGATGATGAAGGCGATGATGATAATGATGGCTGGGGCGCAGCTCGAGGGGGAAAAAAACAAATGACACTCGTAATATCAGGTGGAACTGTGATGGTGAATCCTTTGGTTGAGAGTGATGGTGAAGCGCTTTTTATTTTTCCGTTGGGAAATGAGCGGTGATGAACACTGTGTATGGTGATGATGGTGGTTGGGATGATGGTTAACGCCGAAAAGAAAGAAATGGCTTAAGTAAAGTGATATTTATATTATTCGTTGGTTAAATTTTTTTTTTTACGATTTTGAGCTTGTGGTTTGAAGGCAGCCTCAGCTGTCATTAGTGGTCTTGAGTCTTTTCCACCTTATCTGGTCTTTACTAACGGTCTTACTGTAACTCGTTATATCGGCTCAATTTTAAATTTCGTCTCTGCCTTAGAACTCATTTCCCTGCGTAACTCAGGCTTCAGCATCATTTGCAAGTCTGTGTCGACTATTTTGGTATATATTTTTCGTTTTCTTGCTCAACACAGCCTTCACATTATTTTCTACTGCTTGAATAATCGTGGGTTTTGAGAAGGGTGACTTTCATAGACGTATGTATGTATGTATGTATGTGTATATATATTTATATATAAGGGCCGGAGCTGAGGCTCGAAGTATACATCACGAAGGTAGATGATGAGGATGCCTTTCCCTACTGCTTCCTTCTTCGTGATGTATATATATATATATATATATATATATATATATATATATATATATATATATATATATATATATATATATATATATATATATATATATATGTATATATATATACATACATACATACATACATGTATGTGTATGTGTGTTCCTGTGGTTACTGCTGTCTCCTCACCAGCGAGACACCAAGACAGAACGATTTAGTCAGGTTTTGTTCAGACCCATTGCGTCTCTGTGCACATAAGGGGTATAATGGTACCCTAGTTAGTAGGCTTACCAATGTCTGAAAAGCTAACATCTGCCACAGCTTTCCCTTATAAGAGAAAAGGTATATAGTGAATAAATATATATAAACAGTTAGTGACCTGTAATCACTGGCAAACAGTGAATTTTCCACACGTTATTTTGCACAGTGACTTTATTCACGTTGCGAAAGACATCTTTGTATTATTAACTTAATCTTAGCCTTTTTGTATCAAATGTTTTGAAACTGGAGTGTTGCAGGGTGGTACAATAAAATCAGAAATTTTGAATATTTGAGTACTATTGGGTAAAATCAGGAAATGCAGTCAATGTTTTTTTTTATTCTGGTTGTTGCTTTAATCACATTCCTATCAACATACGACACCAACAAATTAGAGACTTGATTTTCAGATGTAAATTCTATGATTTAACCTAACACAACTTGGTGGTTGCGTTTTAAAACATAAGTATGCATGAAAGTTTCTTTTATGGCTTTCAATAATGAGTTTATGGTTTGCCCATTTAAGGCTCGAAGATAAACCGTAATTCCATATTCAGACCCCAGGATGCTATTATCTTTAGATCTAAGCTCTAATTGAAACTCTTCAGGTCAGTTTTCAATAGATCTAAGCCACCTCGACTCTCTTCAGGTCAAATTTCGTTTGGATTAGGCCCACCATGACTCTCATCAGGTCAGATTTCCTTAGACCTACTGCCAACACGACACTCCTCAGATTAGATTTCTTCAGAGCTAAGCCCACCATGGCTCTTTTTAAGTCAAATTTGGTTGCATATAAGTACATCATGGCTCTCCTCAAGTCAGATGTCGTTTGATTAAGTACACCATGATACTCATCAAGTCAAGTATCTCTACATCGAAGCCCACGATGACACTACTCAGGTCAGGTATACCTTTAAAGTGGCATTTTCCAAAGGTTGCGGTGTGCCTCCAGTTCTGTTTTCAACCGCCTGAAATGCTACTTTTGCCTAATCAACGGTCACCCTGGAGTTCCTAGGATAACTTCCTTCGTTTAAGACTCATATCCTTCATCGTGGTGGAATGCTTTAGGTTAACCTCATCCCAACTCAAATATGTTAAGCTTCAGATTCTCGGCAATTATTTTCTGATGAATTTACCATCTCCGTGCCCATGTGCGCCCTGACTGCATTCCACCACATTCAACTAATTGCCGAGTACGTAATGCCCAGCTATGGTCAGCAGGAGAGCAATGGGTTTTTTTATTGGAAATTAATTTGAATTTCTTCTTCAGTCCCTGGAACGATGTCGAGACTAATTTGTGATGTGAGCCACTGGTACTAATGGGCCGTATATCCTAGTGTATATATACTGTGTATATATACAGTATGTATATATATACACACATATATATATTGTATATATATATATATATATATATATATATATATATATATATATATATATATATATATATATATATATATATATATATATATATATATATATAAAGTACTAATCACTTTATTGCCAGATATATATTTATTTGTCGTGCTCACTATGATCTAACTTCTTGATTTCCTTGCTTTTTTTTTTTTTTTTTACTATTTTCTTCATTTGTTTCTTCATTTGAGTTTAAGGCTGGTAGGCCTGCGAGTTTCCAAAATGTGTGAGGAAAGAGTATGTGCAAAACAGTGACTCTCAGCTTCTAAGCACATACATACATACAGACAAACATTCATACAACATACACACATAATCTTTCACTTTATATTTTATACATAAATGAAAGTTGAGATAAGTTACCAAAGAATATTTTTAACCAAAAGGCACCATTTATTTTCATTATACCTCCTTAAGGGTTTGCATTCTGGATACTTCCCGAGTCGATGACTAGTATTATTGACAGTTAGTTAGTTCATTTAACGACGGCTGCTTCCTTTTTTCCAAAAAAAAATCTACATCAGAGGCAGACTGATAGTTGAAACTGAATAATATGACAATAACATTTGTCCTCAATTTCTGGAGCAGACTGTAGAGTGCAGTGTACAATGATGGTGACGAAAATGGTGGCGGTGATGTTGGTAAAGGCGATGATGTTTCCCGCCATTGAAAAAAAAAAAGGACGGGTGGCATCCGTCATCAAGATATGATTGGTCGATTTACGGAGAGACGTGACGCGCAAGCGAGTCGTCATCCGTCAGGACAGCCGAGGGTTTTGACAGTCATCCATCCTCGCTTCACTTAAAAGGTTGTCAATCAGATGAGTCCTCCATTTTATTTCGTTTTTGTTTACTGTTCTGGCTTCCGTGCACAACCGCCCATGTGATGGCCCCGTTTGTTTTTCCTCTTTGTGGTGCAGTGCTCTCTCTCTCTCTCTCTCTCTCTCTCTCTCTCTCTCTCTCTCTCTGTCCGTCGTGCGTGACGAAGTGGTTGATGCTCATTCGTTTTTCATACAATGTTTGAAGGTACGAGTATGTATGTTCTTTATTTTGAATTTTATTGGTTTTTAAATACATGAAGTTCGTATATATACACTCAAGATACAGATCATAAGAAGACCTGCGATCTACTAAATAAACAGAATGAATTTAAAAGCGAAGGTGAATAATCATATAGTACCGTACTCTTAGTATTCTCTTGTCCTTAAAAAATTTTGATCGTTTGTCTCAGTATTGTCTGCAGTCAGTGTCTTCATGTTTCTCTTCAGCAAAGGAATACTACTTTTATGCTGTGGAAGGTGACCTGCTTCTCTGTAAACAGGATAATTTTGTGATATACATGAAGGCTGCATAAGGAGAGTGTTACAATTTCAGCTTGTTTTATTCATGACTAAACATAAACATGAACGTGTAGAATAAATGCATATTCATTTACATTTGTATATTAGCTTTGACTTATGTGTAACTCTCCAAATCGAAAACTGTTTTTTCCATATTCAACCATAATTAGGGAAACAGTGGTTTATGTTTTGCAATAATCTGTATTTAATGTGAATTTGGATTTTTTTTTCTCAGTCGAGATCTTTTCTTTCTCAGCCGAGATCTTTTCTTTCTCACAGTCGAGATCTTTTCTTCCTCTCAGTCGAGATCTTTCCTTTCTCTCAGTCGAGATCTTTCCTTCTCTCAGTCGAGATCTTTTCCTTTCTCTCAGTCGAGATCTTTTCTTTCTCTCAGATCTTTTCTTTCTCTCAGTCGAGATCTTTCCTTTCTCTCAGTCGAGATCTTTTCTTTCTCTCAGTCGAGATCTTTTCTTTCTCTCAGTCGAGATCTTTTCTTTCTCTCAGTCGAGATCTTTTCTTTCTCTCAGTCGAGATCTTTCCTTTCTCTCAGTCGAGATCTTTTCCTTCTCTCAGTCGAGATCTTTTCCTTCTCTCAGTCGAGATCTTTTCTTTCTCTCAGTCGAGATCTTTCCTTTCTCAGTTGAGATCTTTTCTTTCTCTCAGCTTTTCTTTCTCTCAGTCGAGATCTTTTCCTTCTCTCAGTTCTTTCTCTCTCAGTCGAGATCTTTTCCTTCTCTCAGTCGAGATCTTTTCTTTCTCTCAGTCGAGATCTTTTCTTTCTCTCAGTCGAGATCTTTCCTTTCTCTCAGTCAAGATCTTTTCCTTCTCTCAGTCAAGATCTTTTCTTTCTCTCAGTCGAGATCTTTCCTTTCTCTCAGCCGAGATCTTTTCTTTCTCTCAGTCGAGATCTTTTCTTTCTCTCAGTAGAGATCTTTTCTTTCTCTCAGCCGAGATGTTTTCTTTCTCTCAGCCGAGATCTTTCCTTTCTCTCAGTCGAGATCTTTCCTTTCTCTCAGTCGAGATCTTTCCTTTCTCTCAGTCGAGATCTTTTCTTTTTCTCAATCGAGATCTTTCCTTTCTCTCAGCCGAGATCTTTCCTTTCTCTCAGTCAGGATCTTTTCTTTCTCTCAGTCGAGATCTTTTCTTTCTCTCAGTCGAGATCTTTCCTTTCTCTCAGTCGAGATCTTTTCTTTCTCTCAGTCGAGATCTTTTCTTTCTCTCAGTCGAGATCTTTCCTTTCTCTCAGTCGAGATCTTTTCTTTCTCTCTGTCGAGATCTTTTCTTTCTCTCAGTCGAGATCTTTTCTTTTTCTCAGTCGAGATCTTTCCTTTCTCTCAGTCGAGATCTTTTCTTTCTCTCAGTCGAGATCTTGTCTTTCTCTCAGTCGAGATCTTTTCTTTCTCTCAGTCGAGATCTTTCCTTTCTCTCAGTCGAGATCTTTTCTTTTTCTCAATCGAGATCTTTCCTTTCTCTCAGTTGAGATCTTTCCTTTCTCTCAGCCGAGATCTTTTCTTTCTCTCAGTCGGGATCTTTTCTTTCTCTCAGTCGAGATCTTTCCTTTCTCTCAGTCGTGATCTTTTCTTTCTATCAGTCGAGATCTTTTCTTTCTCTCAGTCGAGATCTTTTCTTTTTCTCAGTCGAGATCTTTCCTTTCTCTCAGTCGAGATCTTTTCTTTCTCTCAGTCGAGATCTTTTCTTTCTCTCAGTCGAGATCTTTTCTTTCTCTCAGTTGAGATCTTTCCTTTCTCTCAGCCGACATCTTTTCTTTCTCTCAGTCGAGATCTTTTCTTTCTCTCAGTCAAGATCTTTTCTTTCTCTCAGCCGAGATCTTTTTTTTCTCTCAGCCGAGATCTTTTCTTTTTCTCAATCGAGATCTTTCCTTTCTCTCAGCCGAGATCTTTCCTTTCTCTCAGCCGAGATCTTTTCTTTCTCTCAGTGGGGATCTTTTCTTTCTCTCAGTCGAGATCTTTCCTTTCTCTCAGTCGAGATCTTTCCTTTCTCTCAGCCGAGATCTTTTCTTTCTCTCAGTCAAGATCTTTCCTTTCTCTCAGTCGAGATCTTTCCTTTCTCTCAGCCGAGATCTTTCTTTTCTCTCAGCCGAGATCTTTTCTTTCTCTCAGCCGAGATCTTTTCTTTTTCTCAATCGAGATCTTTCCTTTCTCTCAGTCGAGATCTTTTCTTCCTCTCAGTCGAGATCTTTTCTTCCTCTCAGTCGAGATCTTTTCTTCCTCTCAGTCGAGATCTTTTCTTTCTCTCAGTCGAGATCTTTTCTCGTGCGGCATAAAGTATTAGTTCCCCTTGCAATATTGTTGCCATCTCTTCGCAAGCTCTTTTGAAATATGAAGAGCAGTCTCCGGATTCTGTAGTATTCCAGCTTTTTCCATAATTCCTACTTCTCTGTTCAACCTCCATTGTGTCTCCTCCCTGTGTTCTCATCCCTTTCCTTGATATCTGCTTCTTCAGGTGGGAGGGCCATTCCCCGAATTTCCTCTCTTCCTTTACCGTTGGGCTTACAGCTTATAGATCCGCCCATATACACTTATGAATACCTACTACCTGGGGCCCCTTGCTTACCCTGGGCATGATGCCCTCTTCGCCTCTTTATGGGCTTTGAGTGGCCACCGGAGTTACGCTAATAAAGAAGTGGTCTGGTGGGGAATGCGAATCAGGTCCCCCAATGGCATCATCGGCAACAATGCTATCAGCAGCAGCAACAACAACAACAGCAACATTGTTGCAAAGATAAAATAGCAAAAGAATTGCTGCTCAGTTTTGGCCCATTCCCCCACAAATTTATGGGATTTCCTGCCTCTCTCACAGCGAACAATTAGTTTTTGTTTGGGGTCAGGGGGCTGTGTATCTGTGTATGTAAGACTAGCTGGCTTCGTAGTGTAAGGGTTATGAAACTCATCTCATTGAAAAGAAAGCTTTGGTTTGATTCCCGGGTGAGTTGGTACGATATGGGCACGTTCTGTTAAGACTCATTGTACCTAAGTTGACCTAAGCAGTGGATTAGGTGGTTACGGTGGGTTGCAGCCAAAGTAGAGGAGGATATGAGGCTAGCAAGCTCATCCCTGAACAGCATTGAAATACAGTTCCCTCTCGGTAACTTAGGAGGACTGGCTATATTTTTATTTGTTTTTCATTTAGCAAGAATCAAATGCAATCCATTCTTTTTCACTTAATATTAATGTCATTTTTGTGTCGATGTTCCAGAGAGAGAGAGAGAGAGAGAGAGAGTGTCATTTTATTATAACAGTTCAAGGACTTATGAGCAGTATGTTACATTTTGGTACTCAAATGTAATATGGTTAGCTAACATGGATAAGGTAATTTACTGAGGATTAGATAACAATCATAACGGTGCATCTGCATGAGAAATAAAGGTGGTAGATTATGAAACAATATTGATGGAGAAAGTAAGGCAGTAGATTCAGGTCTTCATAGGAGGAAAGCAATGTGAGTTTATGTAAGTGGTTTTTTGGATCAGATGATTAGTATGAAATTGTGTGCAATGTTTTTAGGAAGTTGTAAGGTAATGTGACTGGTTATTATTGTAGAATTGAACATTGGCTAAGGCTGTACGGTGCATCTGATTTTTGTTATTTTTGTAAAAAAAAATTTCTAAGATAAGAGGGAGTAAATCCACAGTGCTTTACCCAGCAGATTCAAGAGTCTGGTGATTTGAGAGGTCACCCATCCCAATGTTTTCCACAGTAACAACACTGCTTAATTTTGTCTGTTAAGTAAATGTAAACGATTTTGAGCATTGGTATGAGGTTCTTCCAGTTTCAGCAGATAAAAACAGTCATTGTCGTTGTTCCTTGAGAAACACTAAACAATAAGAAGTGGCTTATATATATATATATATATATATATATATATATATATATATATATATATATATATATATATATATATATATATATATGTATATATATATATATATATATATATATATATATATATATATATATATATATATATATAAATACAGTATTATTTTTCCCGAGCCACCTGAGGTTATTCAATAAACACAGCATAGGCTAAATGGAGCATTGACGATTGAGTCGTTTCTCTTCCTAGGATTGCGCCTTTTTACATCCAGGGAAGAACTTTTGTTGGAAGCCGAAACCGGTATATAATGGGACCGGTACCTGTGTCATAAAGGACCTGTGACCGGTATGGCACGCGGTCTTAAACGAAGATGTATTCAGAATATTATGACATCCCTCGCGCTCGCCTTTTTTTATGGAAGTCGGTGAACATTTCTTCTCCTCCAGGTTTATTTGTTGTGTACGTACATTTATCCCTTCCCCCCACCTCTCTCTCTCTCTCTCTCTCTCTCTCTCTCTCTCTCTCTCTCTCTCTCTCTCTGCAAAATATATATGTACATTGGCAGTGTCATAGGTGTGTATGATTAGAAAATGATAAAGAAACCTTACCTCACTCAATTCTTGCTTTGCATAATGTCTGGTTATACTGCTTTAGATTTTTATCACCATTTGTGTAATTTATCTTTTTAAAACTGTATTATTCACTTTTCCAAATCAGACATATGTACCTTTAACGCCAAGACTCAGGTGTCCCCTTTCTCAATAGGCGAGTGAGGTAAAAATCTCTTCAAGTGCAAAGTATATATATATATATATATATATATATATATATATATATATATATATATATATATATATATAAAATACATAATATCTTATATATAAAAGTGAATGTTTGTATGTTTGCATGCCTGTTTGTATGTTTGTGACCTGTAGAAACCGAACCGCTTCACCAATCCAGACAAAATTTGGCACGTGGCCATCATTTGAACCAGCTTAGATGATAGGGTAGGTTTCAAACCCGTACCCCCCATCCTTCCCCTTCCCCCCCCCCTCCCCTCCCCCTCCCCAATCCCCCTTACCTCTTCCCATTGTAACTTATATGGTAAATAAACTCTGCGGGTTTATCATACCTCATTTCATGTACTCGAGACCATAGAAATATATTATTGAAAATGCTTTTTAGTCACCTAAGTAATACCTGGATAAAGGGGACAGACAGCACAATAATACCTGGATAAAAGGGACAGTCACCACAGTAATACCTGGATAAAAGGGACAGTCACTACAGCAATACCTGGATAAAAGGGACAGACCACAGTAATACCTGGGTAAAGGAACAGACAGAATAGTAATACCTGGATAAATGGGACAGTCACCACAGTAATACCTGGGTGAAAGGAAAAGACACCACAGTAATATATGGTTGAAAGGGACAGACAGCACAGTAATACCTGGTTAAAGAGGACAGACAGCATAGTAATGCCTGGATAAAAGGGACAGACAGCACAGTAATATCTGGTTAAAGAGGCAGGCAGCACAGTAATATCTGATCAAAGGGGACAGACAGCATAGTAAACCCTTGATAAAAGGGACATTCACCACAGTAATACCTGGATGAAAGGGACAGACAGCACAGAAATATCTGGTTATATAGGCAGGCAGTACAGTAATACCTGGTTAAAGGGGACAGACAGCAGTAATACCTGGATGAAAGGGACAGACAGCAAAGTAATACCGTTAAAGGGACAGACACATAGTAATGCCTGGATAAAAGGGACAGACAGCACAGTAATATCTGGTTAAAGAGGCAGGCAACAGTAATATCTGATCAAAGGGGACAGACAGCATAGTAAACCCTTGATAAAAGGACATTCACCACAGTAATACCTGGATGAAAGGGACAGACAGCACAGAAATATCTGGTTAAATAGGCAGGCAGTACAGTAATACCTGGTTAAAGGGGACAGACAGCAGTAATACCTGGATGAAAGGGACAGACAGCAAAGTAATACCGTTAAAGGGGACAGACAGCATAGTAATGCCTGGATAAAAGGGACAGCAAAGTAATATATGGTTAAATGGGGCAGGCAGCACAGTAATACCTGGTTAAAGGGGACAGACAGCATAGTAATACCTGGATAAAAGGGACAGACAGCAAAGTAATATATGGTTAAAAGGGACAGCCAGCACAGTAGTAGTTGGTTAAAGGGGACAGACAGCATAGTAATACCGAAATAAAAGGGGCAGACAGCACAGTAATATCTGGTTAAAAGGGGCAGGCAGCACAGTAAAACCTGTTTAAAGGGGACAGAAAGGGACAGTCAACACAGTAATACCTGGATAAAAGGGACAGACAGCAAAGTAATAACTGGATAAAAGGGACAGACAGCACAGTAATACCTGGTTAAAATGGACAGACAGCACAGTAATACCTGGTTAAAAGGGACAGACAGCACAGTAATACCTGGTTAAAAGGGAAACACAGTGTAATACCTGGATAAAAAGGACAATCACCACGGCAATACCTCCATAAAAGGGATAGCTACACAGTAATACCTGGATAAATGGGACAGACAGCACAGTAATACCTGGTTAAAAGGGACAGACAGCACAGTAATACCTGGTTAAAAGGGAAACACAGTGTAATACCTGGATAAAAAGGACAATCACCACGGCAATACCTCCATAAAAGGGATAGCTACACAGTAATACCTGGATAAAAGGGACAGACAGCACAGTAATACCTGGTTAAAAGGGACAGACAGCACAGTAATACCTGGTTAAAAGGAAACACAGTGTAATACCTGGATAAAAGGACAATCACCACTGCAATACCTCCATAAAAGGGATAGCTACACAGTAATACCTGGATAAAAGGGACAGACAGCACAGTAATACCTAGTTAAAAGGGACAGACAGCACAGTAATACCTGGTTAAAAGGGAAACACAGTGTAATACCTGGATAAAAGGGACAGACAGCACAGTAATACCTGGATAAAAGGGACAGACAGCAAAGTAATACCTGGATAAAAGGGACAGTCACCACATTAATACCTGGTTAAAAGGGACAGACAGCACAGTAATACCTGGTTAAAAGGGACAGACAGCACAGTAATACCTGGATAAAAGGGACAGACAGCAAAGTAATACCTGGATAAAAGGGACAGTCACCACATTAATACCTGGTTAAAAGGGACAGACAGCACAGTAATACCTGGATAAAAGGGACAGACAGCACAGTAATACCTGGTTAAAAGGGGCAGACAGCACAGTAATACCTGGATAAAAGGGACAGACAGCACAGTAATACCTGGTTAAAAGGGACAGACAGCACAGTAATACCTGGTTAAAGTGACAGACAGCATAGTAGCACATGGATAAAAGGGACAGTCACTGCAGTGATACCTGGATAAAAGTGACAGACAACACAGTAATACCTATATAAAAGGGACAGCAAAACAGTAATACCTGGTTAGAAGGGACAGGCAGCGCAGTAATACCTGGTTAAAGAGGCTGACAGCACAGTAATCCCTGGATAAATGGGACAGACAGCACAGTTATACCTAGCTAAAGGTGTCTGGCAGCACAGTAATAGCTTTCCCTTTTCCTTCCCCTTACACGTAGTTGTTATTCAAAGTTTTCCCCTGGTAGTGCCGGGTTGGTCAGCTAGTATATATATATATATATATATATATATATATATATATATATATATATATATATATATATATATATATATATATATATATATATATATATATATATATATATATATATATATATATATATATATATATATATATATATATTTATATATATATATATATATATATATATTTATATATCACTCAAGACACTTGATGAAAATATGCTACAAATACAGAATGAGGTAAAGTAATAGAATGCTTCAACAGCGCTTTCTTGTATTCGCTATGTACACGTCTTCAAGGCATTCCTTTGAAGATTTTGTATAGTAAATGATCAAAGCCCTAGGAAAGCATTCTTTTACTTCACTCTGATTCTGGTGTTTGCAGTGTGCACACACATACACACACACACTGTATATATATATATATATATATATATATATATATATATATATATATAATATAGTGTGTATAAGTGTGTTTAAGTGTGTTTTATGTTTATTAACCCCACCAAGATCTTGTCATTAATAGTGTTTCATTAATTATTTATTCAAGATTGTAAGTATCATTTTATACTGGTAATTCGTTTTTGAGAAACATATCCGGTCTGGCCCTTATTTTATATCTTATATCTAGATATTAATCTCTGGCCCTGTCGTTCAATAAGTTCATTGTGCTTGCTGTAAAAGATATTCCTAAATACTGATCACCCTTTGAATTCGGAATTTCCCATGCTGTCCCATCCACCACTTAAAATAAGATGTGCAGTTAATTGGAAAATTCTTGCCTTTTCCTCTTTAAGGGTCAGTACCCCCAAGGTTGTCTAGGATTTTTTTTTTTTATTGTTATGACCAAGCAAGTGGAATTGCCTTCCTAATCTTGTTGAAACGTTGGAAATCAAAAATTCAAACTTAGTGAAAATTATTTTTTTGTTGAGCAGGCTGACACGAGTCTCATTTCCTAGCTTGATAGTTATGTGTCGTATTTATTTTATTTGTTATTCATCTTTTCCGGTGTTCGGTATTGTTTCTCTTTCTTAGTTCTTTACTTCTCAGTATCCTTTTCCTTCCTCTGTTTGGGCCCTTGGTCTTGCATTCTACTTTCAACTAGCCATATATATATATATATATATATATATATATATATATATATTTATATATATATATATATATATATATATAATATATATATATATATATATATATATATATATATATATATATCCCAAAATAATGATGAGATAGACGATAATTATAAGCATGGATTTGAATTCCTTAGTTTTGAAGTAAGGGTGAGCAATGCAATCGCAAAAGTTTTTATTTTTATTTAAGGTTAAAGTCAGCCATATTCGTGCATCTGGCAACGATATAGTACAGGCCACCACCGGGCCATAGTTAAAGGTTCATAGGCCACGGCCCATACAGCATTATACCGAGACCACCGAAAGATAGATATATTTTTGGTGGCCTTGATTATACGCTGGACAGAAAGCTCGATTGCTCTGAAGAAACTTCGGCGCATTTTTTACCTGTTTAATTCTTGGATTTAATTTTAAGTTTCATGGACTTAATTTTTTTTATTCTCCTAAAGGTTTAGTTTCCACGGTGTATTACCCTCTTTTTTTACCCCCCACATTTTTTGTCTCTTACAAATTGTTGCCTTTTAGTTAATTTTGCTGCAAAATATCGGCCATTTTTGACTCAGTAAAATTTACACTAAATACTTCCCTTTAAGAAAGTTATTTTCTCCGTTATTTTTTAACAGTGCTTCCAAGTATTCATAACGTAACTCGGCTTAACAGAATCGTCCTTATTATTATTATTACAACTCCATAGTGAGTGTGCAATTATATTTTATTAGTAGTAGTAGCAGTCTTAATGTATAAATAATTGCGGATTCTGTCTCTTTCTTCTTCTTCTTCTTCTGCTCAGTTAAATCCGCGTTCCACTCGCATTTACCAAAAGCATCTAGAAACTTTCGACAGATATGTTTTGCCTGCAACGTGCGAGAAGTTATATCGTGGGATAGGTCAGCTATTACCTGACGTACAAAGACAGGATGTTACCCGCTGTGCTACCATTAATTAATTGTGTTTCCAGGTGGTCTTATTGACATAAGTTCTTCATAGTTTCTGTATGTTATTTTCGTTTTTTTCTTGCGCTCTCGTTCGCTTGGAATAAGACATAAAGTCACTGACTTGGTGAGGCAGCTGCTTTGTCCACGCTGTTTGCCAGGGTTCAATGCCTTTTGTCATACTTGCAACAAAAAAAAGTTAAGTATACCTTAGTTTAACCAGACCACTGAGCTGATTAACAGCTCTCCTAGGGCTGGCCCGAAGGATTAGACTTATTTTACGTGGCTAAGAACCAACTGGTTACCTAGCAACGGGACCCACAGCTTATTGTGGGATCCGAACCACATTATGACGAGAAATGGATTTCTATCACCAGAAATAAATTCCTCTAATTCTTCATTGGCCGGCCTTAGAATCGAACGCGGGCCTAGGAGAGTGCTAGCCGAGTACGATATCGACCCATCCAATGAGGAACTATATAAGTTACAATATTTTTTTATTATGGTTAATCCTGAGAGCACGTTTACCATATGTAAAACTACTCAGGTGTTCGTGAACAGATGCAATGCTTATATTATTTAAAAAAAAAAAAGGAGCCATTTAAAGGGAAGTATAATAGTTCCCCAAATGACATTAACATGTTAGCAGATCATACACTCTAGTGATGTTATCCACTAGTCAATAGCAGTTGAGAAATGAATACGAAAGTTACCTCACGAAACGATAAGGTACTTTAAACTTTCCAGCATCAACATCGGTAAAAAAAAAATTCCAGACAAGATATGAATATTTCACAGATTATTTTGTTGTTTGTGTACGTGTTTTCATTTGATTTTTAGGTATATTTGGCATGGGGCTAGATTACTCTTATGGTAAATTATGGTGGCTAATTCACACAAAGAGTAAAAGAGGTACAATGTAAATGTTATCTCTCTGAAGTGTTGTACTGTAAAGGCTGAATGTGTTGTTGAATCAGGATGTTTGGTTAAAAGTGAAAACGTTGCTCTGTTTCTGGTTAACTGTATTGTGTTTATTGCACACTCTTTGGAAACACCTCTCTCTCTCTCTCTCTCTCTCTCTCTCTCTCTCTCTCTCTCTCTCTCTCTCTCTCTCTCTCTCTCATGCTGTTGATGCTAATTATTTGATTAATAGTTGTGCTGTTATGATTATTGTTATGATTATTATCAATAAAGATAACACCATATTCTCAGGTATGGCATTTGCCTATTAATTTTATGACCCATAATAACCAAATTGTAATAATCTTCCAGGATTATTGACGATAACAGCAATTTACACCAAGATCCATCTTCTAAACGATGGGAAATGACGTATTATAGTGAAGTAGTTTGAGGGTATATAACTTGTAGGATGTGGTAATTCTTTGCAATGTGTTCCATGGACATTTACATTTTTGATTTGGTGAAGTATAATGAGGCATTTTCTTATCTTTTGGGAAAAATGCATTTTTCGTGTCATGTTTTACTTTATCACAGCTTTTGCCGTCTTGATTTATTCATGAATTTCAGGTTTAAGTTCCCCCCCTCATCATCTGAGTAAAGCTATATATGTATGTATGTATATATGTATATATATATATATATATATATATATATATATATATATATATATATTTATTTATTATATGTGTGTGTTTGTATGTGTATACATAAGTATGTGTGTATATATATATATATATATATATATATATATATATATATGTATGTATATACAGCATATAATATATATATATATATATATATATATATATATGTGTGTGGACAGTGTTTTACGTTCGTTGTTTTTTAAAGGGATTCCACGCCGATTGCCAAGTTTTTCTCATCATTTCAATAGAACTCTTAAGGTTGGAATATTTCTGCTAGGAAATGAAGTAGCAACAAGTATATTTTGCAACTTAACAAATATCCTCTGATATTTCTTGTTTTTTTCCCTTTTCGCTTATATAAATGTTTAGTTTTGTATCTACTGCCCATTTTGTACTTAAATAAATTAGCAGCTTCCCACGAGGACGGAGTTATAAAGGAAACGCAGGTATGAAACGAGATATGGAGGTGGAAAGCTGCGTGCTGCAAGGAAATGGTACCAGTTAATAGAATAAACATCACCAAAATAATGAATACCGGATTCCCTCTTCCGATGATGTGGCAATTTATCATGTTGTGTACAAGGCAGCAAGAGCGAGGAACTCGGCAATTACTCACGTTACGATGGGGATGATCGTTGCGTCTTTGTTATTCCCAACGATTTTGCCCTTATCCTGTGGAATAGGGTGGCACCAGAAATGACTCTGTTCACCTACAAATGAGATGTAATGGTTTCCTTGATGTATTGCTTAATATGATGCTTTCGGCGTCGATGGCTGCCAGTCGCGTGTTCGGTCGTCGTTTCCGGTGGACTTTGCAAATCTTTGTTTTCGTCTTGGAAACTTTATCGTCCATATGCGTATGAACTGTTTACGTGAGTGTACATTTTATCTGTGTACTAATAACATTTATGTAAGCATGTTTTTTTTTTTTTTTTGTGTTCGTTGTCTGTCTATGTCTAGAGGAGAACATTTATGAGTATTTGGTGTGCGTGGGGGGTGGAATAACTGATATTTCAAGATTACTGTCTTCTTCTTCTTCTTCTTCTTCTTCTTCTTCTTCTTCGTTTAACATGCTTTTACCCATTCTTCATATGGGGTAAGCACGATGCCTTCCTTTGAAGGACTTTGATTTGGCGTTGGGGTAGGCCGTAGCCTCGATCGGCTGCCCTGCCTGACATCGCTTAGACCCCGGTAGCACATGTGTATATGTATCGTGCCAAATCCCCAGCTCCCTTTCCCGTAGTAGCGAGGAGACGTGAGCGGTTTAGGCCGACAGTTCGAGACGTGTAAGGCGTCTGTTATGTTTTTAGAAGATGTTGGAGTGGCTTTGTTTGTGTGTGCATTAGTCTGTAACACCCATTTGCTTTTAGCAAACCTATCCGTTGATTACATACATAATCCCGGGGTGTCTAAAGTGTCCGCCCTCTGACCGGCCGGCTGCGGATTTGAGCGACACGACTTCTTATGAAGTCCGAGTCTGCTGCTCTACCGACCTAGCCATCGAGGCTCCGATATTTCAAGATTACTGTGTTGACTGGAAATGAGAAGCGGAAGTTTCGAAGATCATTGTGAAAAGAGTAGAAGTTCTGCAAATAAAGTTGAAAGTGAATGTTGTCAAGAGGAGAAGATAAGAGATGAAAGCCAAGATTTAAAAGGAGTCCAAATTCAAATATGAATTAGGAATGTAGTTTTTCCTTACAGCTGCTTGCGTATATGAAATAAGACGATGCACAAAATAGAACAGGGTAAGGTGCCAAGATCGTTAAAGAAAATATAAAGAGAAGGAATGGTATGTGGAAAGAATCTGAAACTAAGGTTACATCGAGTTCTCACAAAGAATATTTTGATGAAGAGACTGCATGAGTGGAATACGCTGGAAGAGGGAAAAGAGTTGGAGGTCCAGGAAAATAGTGGATATGTGTCATAAAAGAAGAGGGATAAATGAAGAATCAATCGGAGATGGAAGCCGTGTACAACGGAAGACTATTTACGTATATTTTTGCGTATTGTTTAATTATCAAGTATTGTTGCTTGCATACTTTGCGTGTGATTTTGTCCGTATGCTTGGCGTGTCTTTACTATCATCTGCGTTATCAAGCAAGCAGGAATTTAGTTTTTTAGCGATTTTCATAGTGAAAAATGCGGCGACGTTTCTTCGGCGCAATCGAGTTTTCTGTACGGCGTATAATCAAGGCCACAGAAAATATATAGATCTATCTTTCGGTGGTCTCGGTATAATGCTGTATGGGCCGCGGCCCATGAAACTTTAACCACGGCCCGGTGGTGGCCTGGCCTATATCGTTGCCAGATGGACGATTATGGCTAACTTTAACCTTAAATAAAATCAAAACTACTGAGGCTAGAAGGCTGCAATGTGGTATGTTTGATGATTGGAGGGTGGATGATCAACTTGCCATTTTGCAGCCCTCTAGCCTCAGCAGTTTTTAAGATGTGAGAGCGGATAGAAAAAGTGTGGACGGACAGACAAAGCCGGCACAATAGTTTTCTTTTCAGAAAACTAAAAAGGGAACAATGAGGTTCTGCTCTGTGGATTAGTATCAAACCTGACATTCAATCTTTCTTTTTTCTTCTTTTTTTTTTATCCCCCTACCCAACAACAATACCAGACTCAGTTCCTACTGTTTCTACCTGTGAAACAAATAATAAAGGGAAAAAAATTAAGTAAAAAATTTGAGGGAGTACCTCATAAATGAAATGATTAGGAAAATTAAGTAAAAAATTTGAGAGAGTACCTCATAAATGGAATGATTAGGAGTGCCATGAGGTAAAAAATTGAAAATTTCTATGACTAGAACTTGAAAATGAAATAATAGATATTATCAAGAACTTAAACAGGAGAGGGTATGGTTTATTATAGACCATGAAGAAAATAATTACGTTAGACTCAAAAGGGAAGGGATTTTTTTATTCCCTGCTGCTAATTAAATTCAAAACAAACTGGAAGGAATTTATTGTGCATTGAAGTCTGGGTGAATTAAGTGCACTTGTCACGAATAAGTAGAATGGAAATGTTAGAAATCAATTGGAAAATGAAGGTTTCATTGTTAAAGCTGGATGGAAAATTTCTGGAGACTCGAAAAATTAAGAATTATTTCCGGACTCACGGAAGTATAATTGGGTAAATGTAAGATGGTTTAAACTAAGATATACTTAACTTAAGATGGTTTCAAGAATTAATCAATCAAGAAGTCGAAATTATGTGTGAGAATTTTTTTGTAAAAACAAGCAGTGAACTTCGTCAAATCATTTATCTTTTTTATCTGCCGTATAGATTTCCGATTTTATTTTTGCATTGCGTGGTTTGCTATTCGCTCACCCTTTTAAAATACCGTATGATTAATTTCTTCCTCACGTTAAACACAGCTGCACTTCATATTTCCCTGTGTTCTTTTCAAACATGATCCATATTTACTTTGGTGTAAAAACGTCAACTAAACCTCTTTTATCCTCTATATCATCTATCTTCAAACATCATTTACTATCCTACACCCTTTTGTCGCCACTTTTCGGGGAGACTTTTTATGGGAACTAGAGGGGCCCCTGGGGAATGGATAGGGGATGCGATCGGAAACTTCTTCCTTTATATCATCTAATTTTCTTGCACGCAGAAGAGTAATTATCTCGGCAATTGCCACGGTTTATCCAAGACCATTGTTGACAACGTGAATAGACTTCAAGGGCCCCTCTGCCCACCTTCGCACACCTGCCCCGTCCCATCTGTCTCCAGTTGGTGCCCGGGTACCGCTGCCTCCCTGCCCCTGCCATTGGTAGGAGCACGGAGGCTCTCTCTCTCTCTCTCTCTCTCTCTCTCTCTCTCTCTCTCTTTTCCTTGTCCCTACCTTCCTCCCTTGACCGTCTCTTGGGTACTGAGAACCCCACCTGATATCCTGATAGAATCCGGGATTCAACCCTTCCACCTTCCACCCCACCTCCTATCCTCCCAGTCTTTCCTTCTCCTGCTTCCGTCTCGTGGTGTTCCAACCCCCTCCTCCCCCCCCCCCCCTCCCGCTTGCAACCATCACCAGGATATGAATATTGGGTGGGTGGTTGTGGGAGGGGTGTGTTTGGTTATCTCTATCTGTTTGTATATTGTGACCGTAATGTTAGACTTGATGGCTCACTTGAATGGGTTTGCATGAGGTTGAGAGCTTGCTGTTAATTAAATACAGACAACTAATGTCTTTATGATGCATAAATGTGTATGTGTTTAAGTTTATGATTGCAACTTTGTGTGTTGATGCATGTACATGTGGGTGAAGAGATTGATAGACAACATTCAGACTAGTCATAATGTGAGTTATTTTCCATCCCAATAGTATTATTCTCTTATCATTTTTATTATTATATTGTCACTGAAAATCAGGCAAATTCGACTGCTTTTAGACTCGTAAGGATAATCTCCGGGTCATTAATACATAGTTCAGCAAGGGACATATACTAATAATTAAGGCAGTATAACTTTTATAAGGGATTTTTCAAGTTATTTTTAAACCATAAATCAAACCGAAAGCTCCCAGTGAGGTTGCAAACCTGTGTTGGCCAAAATATATGAAATATACTTCCGTACTTTCAGCGTACAAGAGATTGATTTCAAAACGCAAGGAAACGGTGCTTACTTGTTAGAAATATAATTGTCTTTTACATTTAGAGAAAATCGTGATCGTCTTATGAGATATAAAATTAGTTAACAAAATAACAGCCATTTAACCTCAGTTAATATTCCGGGTAATTAATAATCCATCTTTTAGATTTTCAGATCCTTAGCTTTTTACATGTTTTTTTCACTAGTAGTACAGCGCTTGTTTGACAGACAAAAGAACTTGGGAAGTATGGTACTTCGAGCTGTGTTGACAGCTGCTGTGTTGCTGTTTACCAAGGTCTTATTAAATAAAACAGCGTGCGTTGTCATGATAAATCACTTTAAGAACTTTGACCATCCCGTTGATCCTTTTTATATCCTGGGAAATGGTGATGAGCGTTAACAAATCTTGTGTGTGTGCTTTAGCAAAACACAATTTACTAGTCGCTATAATTTTAACATCTGCTGTGATTTTACTCTTGTTCGAGTCATTAATTGTACCGTTCAGTTTTTATTTCGTGTTGTTGTCTACTTTTATATTTCCATTAAAACAAATCTTGTTTAGACATTCGTTACCGCAGTTGACATTTGTATGATGTGGTTAGTAGAAAGGCGTGGTAATATATTCTCAGAATACATTATTCAGCCAAGTGATGTATTCTGTTAGTTTACTGATATATGGCTTATATATGCACTCCTCCAGTCTAGCTCGACCCACCACAGGCAACTAACTACCAGGTAAAATCACAGCATAGGTCAACAAAGATAGAAGAGCATTTAACGGAATGCCCCAAAAATCGCGCCACCTTGACTTGGAATCGAATCCTGGTCTTTTTGCTGGTAAAAGTGTTGACTGACATTTTGAGCTTGTATCGTACGTAAGTTAATGTAAAAATGTCAGATGGATAAAGGATAATAATATACGCAGATTATAATATACGCAATTACACTCTCATTAACAGCCATAACAACAAGCGAGTATCCAAGGTTATAAAAGGATCCGGATAAAACGAGCGGGAGACGAGGCCCCAACATCCCAGGACTGTTGGAGCTAATTAACTAATATATAAACGGCAATTATACGATATAAACGCATCCTTCCTTCGTTTGCTGTGTCTCCCGAAACTCATTGTTTTATGATTGGGCATAATATATGGTCCCCCCTTTCGCCGTCTGGTCTCCTGCCTACCTTTTGACCACCTTTGCCCCACCCTTCCCCGTGCTTTTTTCTTCCTCCTTCATTAACACTGCCTTTTTAATTTTCATTTTTATTCTTACCTTTTTTTTTTTCAGTGTGACCGGGACGTCCCGTCAGCGGAGGAAGTCATTAGTTAGCATTATCTAATTGATAACGTTTACTCTTTTTCCCTGTTATCGTTGCTGATATTTTGTGATGTTATCGTTCATCCTATACATGTTGATGTTATCGTTTAATTGTTTATTTTTCTCAATTGTTGACTGTATAGATATCAGGTAACGATTTATGAGACAAGATGCATTGATTACGGTATGTATGCGTGTCATTTTTCACATTTAAGTTATGTTCTTGGTGTGTAGGTTGACAAAAAAAAAGGGGGAAGGGACAGGAAGGGATATGATAATGAGGGCAAAAAAGCGATAAAATCAGCGAGGAATACAAGCGCCGACGGTGAGGGCTAACGTGTAAGATATATAATATAATCTTTTGGACTTGAGGTGAAATGACAATGTTAGATTGCGTCGAAGAAAATTTTGGTAAATAAACTTTAATAATAATTGGTATTTTTCCAGCGCCGTTATCTCTATTGGTCTGTTTAAAATGAAAGGAGTCTCACGCGACGTCTGGTACTGAATACTTGAAAGAAATGACTACTAGAAAAAGGTTGAAATCTCAAAATGAACTGGTGTACGGGATTCACATAAAAGAGTGAAAATTTAGTTAGCATTCCATATTGATCAGCTGGTGATGTTCTGCTTGTTGGGAAGGAGTTCTCTAATTGCTATTAGGCGTTGTATCTCGTTTTTGAGTGCGGTAAATTGACTGATAGAATCAAATTTCTTGGGCGTCAGAATGGCCAACTCTTTGAAGCCAGATTGAATTAAGAAACCACAACGTGAAGGTCAGTATCTTGGCAGTCTTGTGAGTCAGAACAAATCTTATTGTAATTTCATGTAAAATCTGGCGAGAGAGAAGACTTATCGTAATGTTAATTAATACTTGTGGGTAGAACTGATATCGGTAATCTTTGAGTACACTAATCAGCATATCACAGTATAAACGCGTCAACTTAATTGCATCTCTCTCTCTCTCTCTCTCTCTCTCTCTCTCTCTCTCTCTCTCTCTCTCTCTCTCTCTCTAACAGGCACACACGCACACACACTCTAAACATGCATGTATACGTGTACGCATAAATTGTGGACACATACATGTACACACACGCGTATATATATATATATATATATATATATATATATATATATATATATATATATATATATATATATATATATATATATATATATATATATATATATGTGTGTATATATATGTGCATACTCTAGTATATATGTATGTATATATATGTGTGTGTATGTATGTATTGTTATGTTTGTGTGTGTGTTTGTTTGTCTCTCTGCCACACTTAAAAAAAATGGACGTTACCTTATTTTTTTCCAGTGACGAATATTGTTCCCCATATCGTCCCATTCTTAAATTTTACAGTTAATGAAGAGACTGAACTTGTCCAAATGTGATAAACCGTGGTGTTCCGCAATTAGGAAAAACCGAAGGCAGATATTTTGGAAAAATCCTTTGATTCGAAAGTTCTCGAGCTAATTTTTAAACTCGGTCTTGTAATCAATGAAAACATATCTTTGTTTTAGTTCCTGCAACTTTCCTATCAGACCAATCATTACAAATCTCAAGTTAAGCCCGAGATTGACAATGCCTGTCCTCTGTGAACTCTTGACATTGATACAGAAATTTTCCGATCGAATTCACTCACGTCCTTTGCATGTCACCAGAATTTCTTTCTGCAATGAATAATTGTTAGTTTTATCACTGTCTCTTTTTTTCTGTTTTTTCTTAGACTTCACAAAATCAGTCATTGGCCTGAGTCACTGGAAGGTGCATTCCACTGTTTCCGATTTGTTTTTTTCTGGCAGATTTTATGAAAAAGAAAAAATAGTCGTTTTTATTTACACACAAACGTACGCACAAACACACACATAAATATGTGTGTAATATATATATATATATATATATATATATATATATATATATATATATATATATATATATATATATATATATATATATGCATGTGTGTGTAATTATATATATATATATATATATATATATATATATATATATATATATATATATATATATATATATATAATGTGTGTGTTATATAATATATATAAAAATATATATATGTACATGTATGTATATATATATATATATATATATATATATATATATATATATACATATATATATACACATATATATTTTGCCATTGGCAAGCCGAAAACCAGATCGCACAAAACCTCAGAATATGACTCGATGACCCCGCCACCAAGCAAATCAGTTGTTCCTACAAATTCCTTTCGAATTTTTCTCAGCCAGAAACCTAGAAATACTGAAAAGCCATTTGTTCTTTTTCCTTGACGAGCGAATTTCAGCATTTTAAAGAGAAAACAAAGAATAATTTTATTTCGTTCTTGAAATCAGTTGCTAGATTTTTCTCATTTTATGAGATATTTGGTGAAGGTAACGACGAGAGCGTGACTATACAGCTGAGTTATTTGCAGTGCCTAAACAGTGATTACTTATGCAAGTGCGTTTCGTCACGGGAAGAAATAGAAGGGTAATGAGGAACGATGGAGATAGCTTGGGAATTTTCTTCTGTTTTTGCTTGTGTTTTGCATCGGTCAGATGTCTTGTACTGTATATTGAATGAAATTTAAGTGTAGATACGTTGTCGATGGTGTTTTTATTCATTCATCTCATTTGTTTTTGCTTTTGTACAATATGACTAAAAGATATATAAGTTTCAAAAGTTTATTTTTTGTACGGTGTAACATTTTTTTCTTCTGAATTGCAGTTGCTCTTCAGCTCTATATTTTCGTAAACCATTCATCTTATCAATATTTTTATTTCATAAAAACTGTTTAGGAATATAAATTGACTGTGCAAGCTTTTCCTCAACAGTTTTGATTCAGCAGTCAGTAAATAAGTAAATGAGTGAGTGTGGCAGTCAGTCCCAAGTCCTTTTCCAGCCCGTCTGCGACCCATCACAGTCAGCTGACCACCAGGCATATAATTCATATCCTATGTCAACAGGGGCACAGTAGGTTTTTCAAGAAACGAAAAATATCAGTATATATATACATATATATTTTTTATTACATACATACATACATACATACATACATACATACATACATACATACATACATACAACCGTGGACGAAACAAAATGATACAAGTCCCGAAATGAGGCTTGCTACATGTACTAAAACTTATGCGATCTGCAGGAGTAGAACACACAATGAAATAAAATCGGGCGAGTGAATTATGAATACACGTGGACTTGGTTTGAGGTCCAGGTCTACACTTCAGATTTTAAATGTTTCAACCTTCACCTCCACATTGTCTCGGTATGTCACGTCTGCATTTGACTTAAAGAAAGTAATATTATGAATGAAAGGAAAATCAAGGCTAGTAATGGACTGAAATTATTGGAGTCAGGTAATGCATGTTAATAGTGACAGTTCCTTCCTCTTCCTTCACAATGCTGGGTATGAAAACCCGAAAAGGTTTCGAGGGTGGTGGCAAGCGCGTGCATGCCCTCATTCCTAATGATCTGAATTGACTGATAAATATCTACACTGCTGAATATAAGGAAACATGCAAGGACATTATGTGATGATTAAATATACAAGGATATCAAAAAGTTAAGTATACCTTAGTTTTACCAGACCACTGAGCTGGTTAACAGCTCTCCTAAGGCTGGCCCGAAGGGTTAGACTTATTTTACGTGGCTAAGAACCAATTGGTTACTTAGCAACGGGACCTACAGCTTATTGTGGAATCCGAACCACAGTATAGCGAGAAATGAATTTCTGTCACCAGAAATAAATTCCTCTAACTCTTCATCAGCCGGCCGGGGAATTGAACTCCGGCCCATCGAGTGACAGTCCGCAGCTCTACCGACTCGCCCAACGAATAAATATACGAGGAATTGAGTACAGTGTGATATGTATTCAAAATCAATGAGTGAAATGAATAGATAAATAAATCTATCACTATAACAGGACTATATACACAACATCCGGGTAACTGATCATACTCTTCACCAAAATTAGTGGAGTGTTATGCTTTTGTCTATACGTAATGCGCCTTCTTGTGGGGAGCTGATAAAAATATCTCTTACACAAGCAAATTAAAAATTTTGTTTTCTGTTTGGTATATTTATTATTATGAGTGTTGATGCATTCTGATTAGGTTTCTGACGTTACTTCATATCCTGCACTTCCCAACATGGAAAATGATAATAGCATTTTTCCTTACGAATCCGTTTAATCTCGTGGTAAGTTTATATTAGCAATTTGTTATCATTTTAGAGTGTATAATTTATCTTGAAGGAAATGTTCATCCGTAAATTGTCCAGTCTTTTTCATTTGGAAATTTTATACTGTTTTGTGTCTTCGATGTATACATTGCTGTTTTCGTATACACAATTACAGCCTGAGTATAGTTTCCTATTCTATTCGTAGTCTTCTCCCGGTATATTTTTTCGTTATCTTTATCTGCTGCTCTTTCGTCTTTTTGCGGTGGCCGAAGGAACGCCAAGTGAATATTTTTAAATAATGAAGAAAAGATTTAATGTCACTGTAAAAAAAAAAATATAGTGTAAGTCATAACAGTAGCTCTTTGATTCCTGTTAGCTGTACGGTCAAAGTCGGGAAACTGAAAGTGTCTCATCTGCTGAAGGTATTATATGCAAATCACCTATTTCGAGACCGGCACTTACCCTAATTCGTGGGTAGGTATAGCGCGAAGAACGGAAAAATGCTTTAGATGGTGTCTGCTCGTAGTATTCAGTCTCCTTTCCTAATGTGATGACGAGTTTGTGGTGGTTTTACCATTGTCATAAATCACTCGTGTATGCTGCATTCGTCTGCATTTTGGCTTTTCCAGCCGTTGCAAGTGTCAGTTTGTTTTGATGAAGTTACTCGTTACTTTCAGCGTTAGACAGTTGGGATATCTTCCAGTATTCGTGGTGGATTACATGAAGGTAAGAATCTGTCGCTCGAAAATAGACACTATATATATATATATATATATATATATATATATATATATATATATATATATATATATATATATATATACATATATATATATATATATATATATATATATACATATATATATATATAGACACATATATATATAATTAGAATTGAATATGTAAACAAACAATCATCAAGAACATGACTTATAAAGATTCTTTCTTCCCCACCACAAACAGCAACCGGGTAACTGACCATACTCATCTTCATAATAAGTGTAGTGTTATGCTTTTGTTTATACGTAATGCGCCCACTTGTGAACATCTGATAAAAATATCTGTTGCACAAGCTAATATAAAATTTCCTGTGTTGTTTGTTACATTAATTATTGTACGTGTTTTTGCATTCTGAGTAGGTTTCTGACGCCATTACTACATATTATGCTGCGCTTCCCAACATGGAAAATGATAATACCATTATTTTCTGACGAATTCATTAGTCCTGTGATAAGTTTATTTTAGTCACTTTATAATCAGTTTAGATTATTTCATTGATTTTGAAGGAAATTTTAGTTCGGAAATTACTCGGTCTTTTCCATTTTTTATTTGCGATTTATCCACTTTTTTCGGATTAAAAATTGCTTTTTTATATACACAAATGTTACAGCCTGAATGGTTTCCTGATGATACGTTGCTTCTTATTTATGTAAAAAATGTTACAGACTGAATGGTTTCCATTCTATTTCAAAGCCTTTTCCCCTTGTAATTTATAATTTATATTATCTTTATCTGTTGCTTTTGTAGTTTATTGCGGCGACCGAAGGGACGTCAAGTAAATATCTTAGATTTTGAAAAATAGATTTAGTTTTGTGTCAGTTAAATTTAAATAAGTCCCGAGTATAGACTTTTAAAAATTTCTATTAGTTGTATAGCTCAAGTCAAAAAACGAAAAGTTCGTCCCATTCTTTAGAGCTTATGAATATCACTTGTTTCGAGACAACTGGTACTTACCCTGATTTGTGGTTAGATAACGTGAAAGGGAAGTGCTTTAGTTACTGTCTGCTCGTAGTATTCATCCTCTTTCCTACTGTGATGACGAATTTGTAGTGGTTTTGCTATTGTCGTAAATACTTGTATTGTGCAAAGAGGCCATGGCTATGGATTCCTATCGCTGCAATCGTCCTGATTTTGGCTTTATCAGTTGGTGCAAATGTCAGTTTGTTAAGGGTGAGGTTAATCGTTAATTTCATCGTTAGAAAGTTAGCGTATCTGCCGGTATTTGTAGATGCACCTATCAGTTATAATTCCCCCTGGAGGTAAGATATGACCAAGGTATAGAGAATTCGATGTTAAATGATGCATATGGTTCACAATTCGTGTTCTTTGTGTATATGTATATGTATATATATATATATATATATATATATATATATATATATATATATATATATATATATATATATATATATATATATATATATATATATTAGCGACTGTGTTGTGAAGACACAGCAGTAACCTTGGTAGTACGAAAAACATTTTGATTGTTCCAGGTGCGTTGTAGTCAATTGTGCGGTGAGTGCACGAAGAGACTGTATACTTTTATTAATCGAAAATAATTGGTTGTATTTTTACTATTTCCTAATATCTGCTATTCACTTTTTAATAGTATTTTTTATTTTATTTTACGGTGATCTGTTGGATGCAGTCGATTAATATATAAATTTATTACTTTGCTCTTAACGATTGTGCAAACGGCCACCCAAAACTGTATCAATAACTGCGTTATTGCAACATAATGAGTTCATTCGAGTATGTTCGGCAGCGCTCATGCGGTTGCTCGTTATTATTATTATTATTATTATTATTATTATTATTATTATTATTATTATTATATTTTGTGGTGCAGTCAGAATTATTCTTACAACGCCAGCGTGCTGTTGATCTCAGTGTTGCTGGCTTAATTGCAAGTGGTTATCCTTTCTTGTGTTGCAACGCGAGAGGCTCATTTGATCATGATGATATGAATATCACCGTGTCATTTCCTAATTGGAGAACAACAGTATAATTTCCAGTCTGAATGGAAAGATGACATTGCATTTGTAAGACGGCCCTTAATTAGCGAAATCATGTGAAATGCGTCAGCTATCGTCGATGCGTGATGATGACTGGTCGAGATTTCTACAGATCTTATTACAGCACATCATGGCTGTGGTAAGCTGTTCCACTCTTCTTAATTTTTCCTTTAACCATCCATTAACTTTGGTACATGATAACATAATACATGTACGCACACACACACACACACACTATATATATATATATATATATATATATATATATATATATATATATATATATATATATATATATATATATATATATATATATATATATATATATATATATATATATATATATATATATATATATATATATATATATTTTTTTTTTTTTTCACGATATGCCCTTTTGGAGTGGAGCTGGTTCTTGAGGGTGCTAAACTCTTTTGAGATGAGGTTGCGAGCCTCATATTCCTCTCCATCCTGGCTCCGAAGAAGCACTGTTAACCACTGCGAAATACATAATTTAGTGCTTGTGTAGACGGTCGAGAAGGGGTTTGAACGAGTATGCATAACTATATGTGTGTGTATGTATGTATATATGAGTGTATGTTTTTGTGGTTGTTTGATATTTTCATAAATGAAGATAAATTAGGGAGAGACAGAGCTGTAGGTCAAAATGTTTAATGATATTAAAAGTAGAGTTGAGAATTAGGTATGCGGTAGTTTGTTTGTTGAAGATAGTAGGTAATGTTGAGGTTGTGTTGGTAGTATGAAAGAAAAACAACAGAGACTGGGTTAATAGTCAGAAACTGTTTGTAAGGTTAGCAGGTGAGGAAGAGTAAGTGAAAACTGGACAACTGGATATGAGTATGTTTGGGAATGACCAGAGATTATTGTTTCCTAAAGAGTTCTGATTAGAAGTTATGGATGATGACAGGATGAGAGAGCGGATGAATCAGAAGAATAATTGAGGCAATGAAGGGGACAGGATCTCTGCACAATGTTTGGGAAAGAAGAATGTCGAGCAAAGCAAAAGTTGAGTATTAAGAGGTTGTTGAATTAAGTTCTTCAACCCTATTTGGAGTAGGCGTTGACTTTGATTGTGATTCAGAGAAAGAAAGCGGTTATTGAGACAAACACTATTGTTTTAGCAGTATGTGCGGAGTGAGGTCAAGTAAAAGGATAATTTAATGTAGAAACGATGTAGTAAGAATGTTAGCATATGTGAAGAGATGGATTAGAGGGGTAAGTGGTGGTTTGGTCTCGTGGAGAGAATGGAATACAATATGCTTGGGAAAAATGTGTATCCGGCAATTTTGAGAGGAAGGAGAAGAATGAAATGGAGAGTGTTCGCCAGGATTGTGTAGAAAAGGCGTCGGAACGGAATGGCTTGATATCCATGAAGCCAGGGGGTGAGGGAAAGATAGAAGTGAGTGGTGCAAGTTAGCAGTGAGGTTTGTTTGGCTGCTGATGAGCCTGCTGTGAAAGTAAGTGAAACGCCGGAAAATAATAGATAGGAAAAGTGAACGTTTTGAGGCATCACACCCATGTCCAGTAGAACCATGGAATGCGTAAGCGAAATGAAAAAAATTACTGAACATCCGGAACGCATACGCAGTAATTTTTTTAATCTCTCTCTCTCTCTCTCTCTCTCTCTCTCTCTCTCATATTTGTGTATTCATAACAGAGGATGTCTTTGGGATCGACCTGTTTTGAATATTTAGAATGGCCGGTTTATTCACTGTGCATATTAAATACAGATATCTTACCTTTGGCAGGTTAGCTGCCGATTTCGTATGAGGACCCGAACCGTGTGAAACTGTCGTTTTAGCCTCCGTTGTTACCTGTGTCTGATTTGTTTGTTAGCCTCCTTGTGTGCTTCTGATATCAGTTATATTTTTGTCTTGTTTTTCTCGTTTAACGTCTCCACTCCGTTAGCGTCAATACTTAAATTACTCTTATGTTACGGATATAAATTTACATTTTCTGATATTTTTAGCATTATTTATCTAGCATTGATTAGAGGGCGTCATTTAACTGGCTAATTGGAAGGGTAAATGTAGTGTGATTTGGTCTCCTGTAATTAGAACTTGTTAAATAGATGTGCCTCGTATTTTTTCAGTATAAATGAGTATAATTTTCCCGTAAGTTATTGTGCCATTTCCAGTGGTTGACACTCGTTTCCTTATACCTGCTGGGAGTATCCATCATTAGCCCTTTCTCTTTTTTGCATTATCCCCTCCCCACTTTGTAATACCCAACTCCTCCCCCCACCCCACCATCTTGTAATCATCCCCCCCCACCCTCATTCTAATGTATCCCCTTTCCCACTCCCGTGCCCCCGGCCCCGAAGGATCATGAGACTGAGACCAGGGTACGGCAGACACCTGCAAAATAGTAGAAAAAGGAAGAGGTCGCGAGGGAGTGGTACGGAGGCACGTCCTGCTCCCCCTCCCCCTCCCCCTCCCCCACCCCTTTTCCTTGTATCGCCAAGCGTAACGGCATTTGTTTAAAAATGACATTTGGTTATGCATTTATGCGTTTCCCTCAGCTGGTCTGTCGGAGGCTGCGCAGGGAGGTTCCTCCAGCGATCGTCTTTTGTTTGTGGTCATACTCCAGTACACAAGGGATTTGATTCCGTTGATAATTTTCTTCTGTAGCCGAACTCGTTCTTTGTCTCTCTTTTTCTTTTTTTTTTTTGTTTTTTCTCTCTTTCTCTTTCCCAGTTTCTGTCTCGCCTAATTTCGGTGGGGATTATATTGCAATGGATCTTCGCTTTTCAAAAAAAATTTTTTTTTTTTCTTTTTTTTCTCTCTCCCAGACTATTGTTGTGGTAATGGTCTCGGCTTATTGCTTTGTAAGTTGCGTGATGATGATGTGTTAAAGTTTATTGCAACGACAAAGGTCCGCTTTATATTTTGCTCAGGTCTTTAGAGGGATTTTGCATAACAAAATATGTGTTTATTATTTATGACTTTGCAGCCAATTTTTTCTCGGGCGAATTGGCCTGCATCTTTTGTCAATACGTGACATCATTCTTTTTTACTGTTTATCATTTCTCAAAGAACAATATTTTTCAGTACGTGACATCATTCTTTTCACTATTTATCATTTCTCAAAGAACAATAGTATAAAGTCTGGTAGTAATTTCGTTTTCATTGGTATAATTTTTATATAGTGTTACACAGTTCCTCATTGGACGGGCTGGCATCGATCTCGATAACACTCTGCTGGGCCCGCGTTCGATTCTCCGACCGGTCAGTGAAGAATTAGAGGAATTCATTTCTGGTGATAGAAATTCATTTCTCGTTATAATGTGGTTCGGATTCCACAATAAGCTATAGGTCCCGTTGCTAGGTAACCAGTTGGTTCTTAGCCACGTAAAATAAATCTAATCCTTCGGGCCAGCCCTAGGAGAGCTGTTAATCAGCTCAGTGGTCTGGATAAACTAAGGTATACTTAAGTTTTTATTGAGATCTAGACACCCTCCCCACTCCACATTTTCACGTAGGGAGGAATTACGGTCCGCTATTTGCTCTGAAGGGAAAATTAGAGTTTAGTTCTTGACGCACGAGAGGCGAAACCCAAAAGCTGTTGTTTTTGTGATGGGAAGCTTTGTTAGAATTATTGATGTACCACTTACTGAAATAGAAGCAAATTTTTTTCCTTAACTTACTTTCTTTTTTCCTTTTGCCATCTGTGTATTCAGAGCGTTTTTCATCTATCTGATTACGTTTAGGGATACTGGAGAAAGATGGATGCAATTTAGCAGCGAAAATCAAATGTTATACTAGTTGACATTAGTACATACCATATCAGCATGTAGATTAAAAGCCAGTACTTTACATTTAGAGAGGAACATGAAGGAATGGAGAAAAACGTTCATTTATTTATCTGATAATACAAGGATAAAGTTGAGAACCATATTTTGCCATTGAATTCATTATCCGTTCGCAACCTCAGCTTTGAAATACAAAACTCAACCTTCGCGTTACCCTCAGACGCATCCTGTTCATTCGCTAAAGGTAACCAACCCATGTTCTTGGTACAAATACTTCTCACCTGAGCATTGGCGATTTCCCCGACTGGTGGACGATGAACTTTCTTTGGGTACAGTACGTACACGTGTTGGCTAAAACAGGATATTCTTAACTGTGCACACATGTATTCTCTCCTCCGAAAACAACCAGAGGTTACGATGTTTTTATGGAGCTCTTCGTTGGGCGAGTCGGTAGAGCTGTGGCCTAGCACTCGAGTCTCCGGCCGGCTGATGAAGAGTTAGAGGAATTTATTTCTGGTGACAGAAATTCATTTCTCGCTATAATGTGGTTGGGATTCCACAATATGCTGTAGGTCCCGTTGCTAAGTAACCAGTTGGTTCTTAGCCACGTATAATAAGTCTAATCCTTCGGGCCAGCCCTAGGAGAGCTGTTAAACAGCTCAGTGGTCTGATAAAACTAAAGTATACTTAACTTTTAACGATGTTTTTATGGAAATCATCCTGGAATCCACGCATCAGATGCGCCCAGATGTGTTAATAAAAGCTGTCATTTTCGTTACCATTTATCATAGGCGTAATAGAGGGTGTTCGGTTACGTACAGGTGGTGGTTGATGACCAGTTGTCTGCTTGCAGTCTGCTTGATTCGTTCGTCCAGGCGCTGTCGTTTTATTTCTTCTTGCTTTGAATGGCATTGTACTGTTGGGGTAAAGAAACGGGTACTTTATTAGTCCACTACTCTTAGCTTGCCTCAGTTAATTTTTTTACTAGGGGTTTTTCTTAAATACTGACTCTCATGGCTAAAGGTCTGATGTCTGCTAAGAAGGTTGCGTTTTTTTCAAGAGTGCTTAAGGTTATCTTTGATAGGGGATAATTTGATATGAAAGTGAATGATTTCGTTGTCTTCATTTGCTAGAGTATCTGGTATGTTTATGATGTAAATGCAAAATAGAACAAAATACATTCCCAAGTAAACGTAATGACCGTAAACACACACACACACACACACACACACACACACACACATATATATATATATATATATATATATATATATATATAATTTATAAAATTGTCAACATATGTGCGCAAAAGTTTATATCTTAAGCACACACATACTACAAATATGAAATAGAAATACATAACCCGATAAAATCAGTAGACCAAGGTACACACAGATGGCAAATGGAAAACAGCAAAATTTCGAAGAGAACAAAAACAGAAACATTTTAAATAAATATATTATATATATATATATATATATATATATATATATATATATATATGTGTGTGTGTGTGTGTGTGTGTATATATATTCCTGTTTATATAACAAAAACAGAAAGAAATATATATATATATATATATATATATATATATATATATATATATATATATATATATATATATATATATACATATATATGTGTATATATATATTTATATTTCTTCCTGTTTTTGTTCTCTTCGAAATTTTGCAGTTTTTCATTTGCCATCTGTATGTACCTTGGTCTAATAGTTTTGTCAGTTTGCGTATTTCTATGCGATATTTGTAATTCGTCCGAATAGGTGTCATTTAATTCTACATTCAAAATGTTTCGAGGAAATTATACACAATACCCATAAAAATTTAGCCATTAATGGTTTTTCACAGTGTATTTGGGTGTTACAATCCAGAATTATTCTACTAGAGTTGTTATTATCTCTAGTAGGATGTGTTTAGCGTCATTTTGAATAACAGTTTTAAAATCGGCTGTTTTAGTCGAAACTGTTTCGTTACATTACAGTAATGATATTCCATTTCAGTTTTGTTCGTCAGGATATATAGATAAATTTAAACCTCTCCATCAAGCGAGCATTGCATGTATCCCCTCCATCAGAATGTACCTTTATCATTTTGAAAATCTGTTCAGTCATTACTTTTATAATTTAATACTTTCAGTGAGAGTAGGCTTATTGACTAGTCAGTTTCTTTCACGCCCTTTGTAATTCACGCCTGTTTAAAGATGTATGAAACATGCCGTCGCTCTTGCCTTTGTTCGAAGGTCGATGGAACTCTCTAATGAGTCAAAGTCGGCTACATCTGTTCACAAGAAAATCGTCAGCGATTCGGAAAAGTTACTCTTGTTGTATCGATGGAAGTTTCCTTCCTAATAATTGATTCTACCGTCGTCATGTGTGAGTGAAAAATCCTGATGCGTAGAAATGTTGAACATAAAGTATATTTGGAGAGGCTGCTTATAATTGAGACGGGCTTATGTGTCTTTTTTTTTTTATAAATGTTTGCTTTTTTATATATTCTTATGTGTTCATTGTATGGTGTGAAGGTTTCTGGCACTGAATCACCTTTACCAAGTAAGAGTGAGATGCATATTATTTTCACCAAGAGTAAGGGAATAAGGTTTCTTGAATATGAAAAATGTCTTTACGTGTTTTCTTTCTTCCAGTTGTTATTATTATTGTGCCATAATCTCTATTTTCTCTACTTAGTGATATTAAAGCGTACTATCCTCGTCTCGCATATTTTAATTTAGGCTCTCAGTGTTCCATTATTTTATTTACATGCTTATAGCTAATTGTATATCCATTTCCCTACATTTATTATGTTTTCATTCAGTGCTGCTTTTTTCTAAGCTCTTTGCTTTTGTTTTTGTTAGCATATAATATGGCATCCTACACTGAACTAATACAGCTGAAACAGTTTTATCAGATATTCCCTTCTCATTTCGTGACGTTTTGTGCATTGTGAAGGGGATGAAGTTTATCATCAGTTAGTGTCTAAATTTTCCCACCCACCTGTTTTTCACTTTTTTTTTTTTTTAATTATCTTCTCGATGTTGTATTTTATAGTGCTGTTTCGTGACGATTTTATCCTTCACGTATTTTTTCATTTAGATAGGTTTTCAGCTGTTTTGGTCCGTATTATTGTCATTGTGTTTCATTGCGAACCCATTAAGTTTTTCAAGAGCACTTTTGTATGTATTGCTATATCTTATATTCTCGCTTGCTTAAAGTTTTTTATTTTTTTTTTTTTGCTAGCTAGTAATAATGGTTTATCTTTTATTCATCTTTAATTTTCTTCCACCTTTTTTTATCCATAGAGGTCGTGCCTTTTCAAATCAGATTTTTCCTTCATTCTTCATATTTCGTTGTCATAGCCTGTATTGTTGTCGTTTTTCTCTCTTCGCGTTTTTCAGTGTTCCTATTTTTTTTTTTTTTTTTTTGTCTGTCCCAGATATTCTTGACTTAAATGAATATTTCATCATTATCTCTTAACCCTTTCTCCAGTTTCATATCTTTACTCTCTCTCTCTCTCTCTCTCTCTCTCTCTCTCTCTCTCTCTCTCTCTCTCTCTCCAGCCATTGGTCTTCGTCCTCCAATCTTCCAAAAGGCCTCATGCCCTTCCTATTTCTCGTCTTCCGTCCCTTCCCCCTCCGCTTTCTCACTTCCTCCTCCACTCTCTCTCTTCCTCCTCCACTCTCTCTCTTCCTCCACCACCACCGCGGCAGCCTTCATCTCCTCCATCTCCTCATACTCCACGTCCTCCTGCTGGTGTCGGCGCCGTCCCCAGGCCCCACTCACGTACGACACCAGAGGGAAATTCATATTAGTTTCTCTGTGAAATATTTCATTCCGCCCAAGTCCCGCACGAAATATGGAAGACGCAGACATTGTCGGAATACTGATCTGCTTTCGGTTATGGGGAAGGGGCGGAGTGGGGGGAGGGGCGGTTGGATAATATGGTGGAGGGGGGGAGGGAGTGTCCTTGTAGGGTGAATGAATGGATGAGGGTTTGGTAGGAAGGAAAAGATTATGAGAACAAGAAATGCCGAAAAAGGAAACGGGGAGAGAGAGGGAGAGAGAGAGAGAGAGAGAGAGAGAGAGAGAGAGAAGAGAGACTTGGATAATGAAATTCATACAAATCAAAGTGAAGGCATATTATGCTAATGATATTGGTAAATCAGAGATGAATTACGAGCTGTGATTAAATTAAGTTATTATTGTTTCAACGAAAGTTTCTGGAAAATTATAGCTTGAAAAATTACTTCCGACTTTTGCTTAGGAAACTTGAACTTTCTGCTTTCATCTGTGTTCCTCTGCATTGTAGCACGACAAAATAACACATTTTTATTTAAAAGATCATATAATTGCAGTACAGAGTAAAATAGAGTCAAGACTAACGCAATATCCATTAATGTACATGCAGTGTAGCCATTTTAAACAGTGCAACTGCACACACACAAACATATTATATATATATATATATATATATATATATATATATATATATATATATATATATATATATATGTGTGTGTGTGTGTGTGTGTGTGTGTATATAATATATATATATATATATATATATATATATATATATATGTGTGTGTGTGTGTGTGTGTGTGTGTGTATATATATAATATATATACATATATATTATATATGATATACTGGGTAGAAAGGTTAGTGTAGGTGAAAGGCCCAAATATAATTAATCACATTCCACACGTGGAATTCATAAACAGTGTTGCCCCTCTGAGTGCAGTGTCATAAAATCACGTATTTATTTAGTGTTGTATGAAAATATTACATTCACAACGAATATTTTGAATATTTTCGGAAGTGATTTGACAGACTCAAAGCCGGTGGAATAAGGCAAATGGTCTTTCACGTAACTGCCCTGTTGTTATCATGAAATGTCTACAGAGGTTACAGGTATCCCAAATACCAGCTGGATAACACATAGGCCTAACTGTAGTTCGTTTGCCAGGAATTCAGAATTATCAACAGGAACGCTGAAGAGGATGTAAAAAATTCTGTATTATGATATCCAGAAAAATGATATATACAAGTTGTATTGTTTGTTGCATCTCTCTGTGCTAAATGTACTCTGAAAATTTTTATGCCTTAGAGCAAAGGGGAAAAATTTTGTTACGCTTTGCATTTTATATCACGCTCTAATTCCTATCGAATATTTATATATATGTATATATATATATATATGTGTGTGTATATATTTATATATATATATATATATATATATATATATATATATATATATATATATATATATATATATATATATATATATAGATTATATATATATATATGTATATAGGAATTAGAGCGTATATATAATATATATATATATATATATATATATATATATATATATATATATATATATATATATATATATATATATATATATATATATATTATATATTTATATATATTATGTATTTATGCATTTGTGTGTGCGTTTGTGTTTCGTATGGCTGAAATTACTTCCCGTCTGAGGGACGATCATTTTGAAATTAGTATTCACGAAGTTTTTTCTCCTGTTAACTTGTAGTTTTATGACTTAATCATGCCTTGGGAGGCGTCCTAAGATCCTATCAGGCTGTTTAATGCTTTTACTACTAACAGAGCTTGTCCCGGATACCCCTCGGCGCTGTAGTTGATTTGGATTGAAATTGGTTAATGGGATATTTCCTTAAATTATTCTAGTTTTTCGGTTCTATAATATTGAAGCTTCTTCGAATGGCGTGGGTTTTAGCAGTCTTTATTGCTCAGTTTTTAAGAGAGTGACATAAATTAAAGCGGTAAACGCCGGTACCATTTTTTTTTTTCGAAACATTAATACCACTATAACAAACTGTAAATGAAATAATTTGCCATTGCAGCTTACAAGGAGTAGAATGTTCGACTTTTAAGAATTTTGTCATTTTATTGTAGATGAAGCCAGTCTTGTTCTGGCACGGGCTCTTGCTCACAGGGAGACCCGTGAAGATTGTGGGAACGGGGTGAGAGTGTATTTCCTTCCTTGAGAATGAATAGTATTGTTTGTGTGTGTATGTGTGTATGTTTACGCGTAGTGTTTTGTGTATGTTAATTATGTATCCCTCGTACCGTAAATGTATTCAGTTACAGAGATATTCAATTATAAAGCTTTTTTTTTATTGCCGCTGTTTCCTTCCAAGCCAATTTCATTGGTCTGAACCAATTAATTAACGCCACCAGACAAAAGCTGAGGGCGCCATTAGTCATGGGAATTGCTAAAGGTTTCGGGGATGAGTAGGCGACTTCTCGTTAACTCTACGGGAGAGGTTGTAGGGGGCGGGGTTTGCGCATGCTCACGGAAGCTACAGTATGTCCGTAACTCAGAAATTATTTTTGGCGTACAACCATATCGGTTGGTTTTGAATCTACAGTTACGGGACATCCGGTATACATGTAAAATATTTTGTGCATAATTGGCCTTATTTCATATCAGAATATTTGGTATCATGTACAACAATTGTAACTGTCATATTTATCGATACTTTATTTTTTACATCGAGAAATGGTCTCATAAAACAGGAGGCCTCTAGTGTAGTTGATTTGATATTTTCATGGCCGTGGGGTAAGCACTGCTTAGTACGTAACTTATTCAAGTGACTGGAGAGTTTTCATCAAATAAACTTGCAAACATTGCCTTCAAGAGAAAAGTCCATATTTGTAATTCACTAGAAAGCAGGTCATAAATATATACTTAATTGAGTTTCTTGTTTATTTTTATTATTTTTTTATGAACACCTTACTTACTGGTAGCGCGGTATCTCCTTATCAGATTTTTAAGTATCCTCAAATTTTCTTATGACTTTTTTTTTGCGTGAGACATTGGTGTCGATTACCTTTGCAGTAAATTAATCTGTCATTAACAAGCTTAAAGCATGCTGTCTGTCAAGGTCCGGTTTTAAATACGAAGAATTCTATTCCACGAACAAAAAACTGACGGGAGAACAAATGACTGATGTACATACGTACAGTAGTATGTTTTGTAGATGTTCACCGATAAATCTTTCACTTCATTGTATTGAGATGATTTATCATCCTCTCCAACCATGGGTTGACTCAACGCGGAAGACCCCCTCGCGTTTTTGAACAAATTGAATCGGTTGCAGATGCGAATTCTGTGGGTGTTCTTTTCGCTTAATTGTATCAATAAACACTTTATCTGATGCATAAATGTCACTCTGTTTGTACTGTCAGCGCTCGGAAGATTCTTCCAGCTGCCGGGATGAAGAGGACAGTCCTTGTTTCTATTTCAGTTGTGGGTTTGCTAATGCGATTTTAATGTCGTTTTTTTATTATGATTTATTAGCTTCCGGCCTTGGGTCCAAAGAGTCAATTTTAAGGGAAGTGTACTGTTGGAAGCCCAATTTTGAAGACGGGAATGACAAAATTTTATTTAACAAGCAGTGGGACAAAGAGGAAAGGTATAAAGAATTATTTTTTTATGTGTGGGAAGCTTCCCATCAATGTACACAAACGAAAAGCCTTCCATTTCATTAGTACCCCTGTAAACCCTTGTCACGAGGGTGGTCTTCCCTGCCTATGCTCTTTTCGGCTACTTCGCTCTGCTTGACGTTGCTGGCTGCTGTTACTTTGTTTTATTTCACAATCTCTCCTCGGCGTTACTTTTTCCTGTGCTGCTTCTAGAGATTGCAGACCCGTGAGTCAGCAGGTTTTGTCGGTCCGCTCCGTGTTGTTAGTTCTGTCGCTGTTGAAGATACGATATTTGAGAGATGGATTTGCGATCACTTTAGGAGAATTCTGTATTACCAACACGCTTTTTGTTATTTCTTTCTGTGACGTGGTGAAATTCGCGTTGGTAATCTCCCAGGTGCCTTGTGTATTGAAAGAAAAAACATTTTTTTGATTTTCTGAACTGTCACACTGATAACAGACTCTTGATTTAATTATTTATTTATTATATTATATATATATATATATATATATATATATATATATATATATATATATATATATATATATATATATATATATATATATATATATATATATATATATATATATATATATATATATATATATATATATATATATATATATATAGGTGTGTGTGTGTTTATTTATTTATTTATTTATTTATGTATTTATTTATTTATTTATTTATTGAGAGAGAGAGAGAGAGAGAGAGAGAGAGAGAGAGAGAGAAGATAAATAAATCCGATAGAAGCGTGACTGCAACAACTGTCTTTTTGTGTGTGGGGATTTTTAGTTGTATCGGTGTGTTGGCCTCCTCCTCCTCCTCCTCCTCCTCCTCCTCCTCCTCCTCCTCCTCCTCCTCCTCCTCCTCCTCGTTTTCTTCGTTTTCTGTTTCTTTCCCTTCTTGTTCTTCTTTCTTCTTCTTCTTCTTCTTTCTTCTTCTTCGTCGTCGATCCAGAATAACATCACGTCTCGAGAGGGTCTCGATGTGTCCGGGAAGCGTAAAGTGGGAGACGGATGGCTTTTCGAGATTGGCTGACTCCTGAGGAACGGCCGATCGACTCTTCCGATTCTACTTTCAAGCGTAAAAAGGTCCTTATGAATATCTGAACAGAAAGGTAGTCAGGGACTCCCGCAGATGATGTGAATGCACACACACACACACACACACACACACACACACACACACACACACACACAAACACACAATATGTATTATTATGTACGAAATATGAGAGCAATTTTGCCTGTAAATTCCAGACTGTGCATCATTGAGGTTGGAAATAGTGAGTTTTTAGTATTTTCGTTATCACAAAGGTACTACACACTAAAATAAAGATATGCATACGGACAAAAGAAATAGATTTACTTTTTCAGTTCTACCAAGTTGTGAATAGTCGTTGGAAAAGTCGTTGTAGGTCACTAGGCTAGTTTAAATTTCGATATTTATGGAACGAATTAGTTAATTTTAGTTCCTTTCATGCATGCATTTACCTGCATACGCTATCAACTTCTGAATCGTTGATTGCTATTTTTAAAAAATACTTGAATAAATTTTTCAGGGCACTCTTTACTTAATTATATTTTTGGGACACTATTATGATTATTTTATTACTCTCTCTCTCTCTCTCTCTCTCTCTCTCTCTCTCTCTCTCTCTCTCTCTCTCTCTCTCTCTCAAGCCGTACTTATCATCTCATCATATCACGCCTGTTAAAAAAATTACCGTTTTTAGAACCCTGTAAAAGTACATAAACGAGGCTGGCTAATAATGATATAGAATGTACATAAAGATTCAGAAAACGTTTTTATATGATGCAGTTGAAGGATAAGTGGCGTCATTCCTGTTAGGAAATCGTTAAAAAATAGTGGCTACTTTGCATGTCATTCCGGAAGTGGCAGAGTCATATGCAGCCTTACTTATCGCAGCCGCGTCGCGTCTTTGCGGGACCACTAATGAAAGTTGAAAGTGTATTATATGATATTATTCTGTTTGATCGGAGTATGATACATAGGTGTGTGACGCGTGTGTATTAGAATTAAGGAATTAATAGGATGTAGTGGTAATTTTTATGAATTTATGTTAATAAAATTGTGACCGTAGAGATGTGGCTGAGAAATATGAAAATGTTAAGCTTGGAGAATTTGGTATAGGATAAAATCAGAACGTGCAGACGAGAAAACTTTCATTCACGCACTATAGTCTGTGTGCTTGTGCTTGTGCGTGTATGTGCATATATACATACATATATATATATTATATATATATATATATATATATATATATATATATATATTTATATATGTATGTGGATGTTTGTATGCATATATATATATGCTTGTATATATATATATATATATATATATATATATATATATATATGTATGCATATATATATATATATATATATATATATATATATATGTGTATATATTATATACATATATTTATATATATTGGAAAATTAGCTTAGATAAGAGAAATTGCTGCATATAGAACGAGTGATAGCGAAACATTGATTAATAAAACCCTAAATATTTCAACAAACCTTATGCAGATCAGAATCAAGTAAGGAATCTGTATGTATACGCAGACATGAAGATGTTATCAGAAGTGGATCATAATTTAGTAAATTCATTTTTTATTGCCCTGCGCTATCTCACCGGAGGTGTTCCATCAGAGGCTTAATTTTGTTGTCAGAATTTTCAACTTTACTCTTGCATTCTCCTGCTAAATAGATCTCGTAGTTCGCCAATCGAAAGCCAGACCTCGGTTTCATTAGCCGTGATAATGTCTTGCTCGTAAGTCCAGTGAAAAAATCGGAAGGAAGAAAAAAAAGGATGAGAGTTTTTCTAACTCCGCCTCTCATTGTACTGCGTAGTAGCGGTCTAACCGCTCTGAAGAATTCAGAGGTATCTACTGTCGAACCCTGCAGGTTTCCCTTCGTTGCTCGAATTTTGACGATTACTTTCAAGTATTTTTCCTGGATACATCTTGACTCAGAGGATGGAAGAACAGTTTGTGTCTTTTAGTATAATACGAACGTAGTTTGCGCTTGCAGCTGCTTGTACGTTTATACGTTGATCATATATATATATATATATATATATATATATATATATATATATATATATATATATATATATATACATATATATATATATATACATATATATATATATATATATATATACATATATATATGTTTATATTTATATACTCATTCTATATACGTTTGTGCTGCCTCTTTTCAATTTTGTGACTACACTCAGGTAATGTATAAGAGGAAGTTAATATATATATATATATATATATATATATATATATATATATATATATATATATATATATATATATATATATGTATGTATGTATGTATAAATGTATGTATGTATAACTGAATCACGAAAACATGAAACGTGATGAATATATAAATAAAGATAAAATCCACGAAGGAAACGTAAACACTGGAGTGCTGCGAGGCCTTTCGACACTAGTCCTTTACTTAGCAGGATCTATCTTTATTTATTTATATATATATATATATATATATATATATATATATATATATATATATATATATATATACAGTATACATATATATATATATATATATATATATATATATATATATATATATATATGTGTTTATATATATATATATATATATATATATATATATATATATATATATATATATATATATATATATATATATATATATATATATATATATTATATATATATATATATATATATATGTTTAGAATCTTTCAATACCAAAATTCACCAGCCCTCTCTCTCTCTCTCTCTCTCTCTCTCTCTCTCTCTCTCTCTCTCTCTCTCTCTCTCTCTCTCTCTCATCCTAGCATTATTATATGATTGTCCAGTCTTTGATTTTACCGAAATAGTGCTTTTTCAACCTCCGTTCCTCTCGCAAAAAAAGGGGGAAAAAGTGGCCTAATTCATACCGACATGCATAAGTCATAAAATATTTATTGGCCCCATTTAGGGGGAGTCGGAGATGTTGTAGAGGGGACTAGAGGTGGGGAGTGAAGGGGAAGGGGGGCGGGGGTGGATGTAGGCGGAGTAGAGAAGGACTCTGAAGGGGGAAGTAGGGTTGCAGTATAAAGGTTGGAGTAGTTTAGTTTTGTATGTGGTAAGTGGAGCTTGACAAGTTGGTGGAGGAAAAGCGGGGGTGGGAGTTGGAGTAGTTGTTGGTGGAGGTATAAAGATTGTGGGAGGTTATGGTGGAGTACGAAATTTGAGCCAGTGATTAAATTGGCTAGAATGGAAACAAGAAATAAAGGCAATCGATTTACTTGTTATTTTTGAAATATATATATATATATATATATATATATATATATATATATATATATATATATATGTATATATTTATATATATGTATATATATATGTATGTATGTATATGTATATATATATATATATATATATATATATATATATATATATATATATATATATATATATATATATATATTCATGTTGAGAACTTTCAGTGTTGCTACTGCTTTTTATGACATTTCCGAAATTTTAGAATACTTATGACTTTTGTGATTTTGCATTGTTCATTTTCAGAGCAGACTCCATCCATTGATTCTCTCTTCAACACTGCTGTTACCTTTTTTTTTCTCTCACATTCCAGGCAGAACAACTTTAAAAGTCGAACCAGTAATTACGAGAAATAAATATTCTAGTTTTTAGTGTCCTTCACAGCACACTATTCTCCGTTCTCGTCTCGTTCTTGTGCAAGGTCCTTTCCTAGATGCCATTTGTAGTTCGGTATAATATCAGTAATTGAATATGTGCCTCGTGTCACTGATCTTGAATGATAATTATGATGATGATAAGGCCCTGCAGATGACGGATCCTGTAGCCTTGGCTTCGAGTAGCATTCGTCATGCGATCATTATCTTCTGGTAATTCTGAATCGAAGGCTTTAGCCAATCATGTGCGAACGTAAAAAGATGTGTCCTCTTTCGGTGATATATGTCTGCGTACGAGGGCATTCCCTTTTGTCTTTGTAGATGCCATAAGCTGTAAATAGTGATCGCCTTGTATGCCCGCATTTTCATTCTCCGGGAGTTGTGTCTCATCGATCGGCAGCAGTGAAAGCACAGGTAACGCTCTCCTTTCATCAGCGTTTGCGGTTAATAATTATATAAAAGTAATAAAAAGTGTACGTTTCTGTGAAATAATCTTGAAGCGTTAGTCGACAGCGTTGTAGTGACGGGATTTGTAGTTTATTGTTAGACGGAATACTATTTGAGGTTAGTATGTTATCATAATCATAATCACAACGTTTATTAAAACCAAATTTATTTTTCAATTATAGGCACATATTAAAACCAAATATATTTTTCAATCATAGGCAAATCTTGTCAAAATGTAAATTAGAGCTTAAATTTGGCATTAGCATACGAAGCCTTAAATATTATTGAAAAGCATATCGAGTATGTTACCAAACAAGGTCATTACAGCTTAAATAATATCCTTAGAATTTTTATCCAAGAATAAAGGACGAGCAAATCGAAGAATAGTTGATCACTTCATCAAGTATGATATCATTTGGCAATCCTGTCGGTGTGGTATTGCCTCTAATGATTGGTTGTCAATGGAGGCAAAAACAAAACAGCACCACCAAACAATTATTTGGTTTCCTTCTTATTAGCCTGTCGAGTTAATTGTTTTATGCTTGGCTTTATCTGCCACAGACCGCAAGTGTCTCGTATGTGCTGCCCATTAATCAACGTAATGTCTGGAGCCAAGTGAATTATTTCTAGCGGGAGAAGAGTTGTGTACCTAGATTTTGAACTGACAGCGGCCCGGTTGTTCTCTCTCGTTGTTTTGCCCCGATTCGGAGAGGAAGTGAAACTACGTGAATTAAATTGATATAAAGTTTTTTTTAAATAATGAGAATACAAAAAAAATTTGAGCCCGAAGGATCATTTATTAAATGCTTTTCATTTCTATAAATAGCAAGAATTCTTTTCCAAGAGAACAATGGTAAGAGAAGTTAATCTTTGAAACATGAAAGAAAAGACTTATAGATTTTATAGGCCACGATGTCGAGAAAATGAAACTGCCTTCTTCGGCTTCGAGACGCAAATGGTCAATAGTTAAATTGCTTTTGCGACTTCGATGATGTTGAAGTTGAGATACTGATCGTGTCTAATTGGAAATGATTTGCAATAATATAAAACTATTTTTTTTTATGTATAGAAATTTGTGAAACTCCAGTGGAGATGCAGGAAAAACATCACGCTTAGTTGTGCAGTAGCCGAAAAGTTAAGTATATCTTAGTTTAACCAGACCACTGAGCTGATTAACAGCTCTCCTAGGGCTGGCCTGAAGGATTAGACCTATTTTACGTGGCTAAGAACCAATTGGTTACCTAGCAACGGGACCTACAGCTTACTGTGGAATCCGAACCACATTATACCGAGAAATGAATTTCTATCACCAGAAAGAAATTCCTCTAATTCTTCACTGGCTGGCCGGAGACTCGAACTCGGGCCCAGCAAAGTGCTAGCCGGCAACTCTCGTGCAGTAGCCGAAGGAACTGAAATCACATCTGTTCGCCAAGTATTTTTCTTTTATGATTCGGATAGAAGAGAATCAGTTGCAAGGGAAAGTAGAAGGAAGAAAATGTGGTAACGAAGGTTACCCAGGATTTTTTGGCATTTTCGTTGGATTAATTTAAGGGGACGATTCTACGTGGTTATCAAATTATTTCATGTTTAAATTGTGTTGCCTTGTTCTTTATATTGGTTACCTAATGCACTGTCAGGCTTTCCAGTGTTGTCGCTTGCAGTAGTGATTATGATATACCTGACTTTTTTGTAATCTTGAGCCTGTCGCTTAATTTGGTTTGTAGTTTTACTTGCCTTAATAGCTGCTGTTGAAAGCCATGCCTCGGTTTCTTGTGCATTTAATTTTTTCAAGTTTTACCCGGTGTTGTTTTGAGATTTATTTATCTTATAGTTAATACGTTTTCGTTTATGAATTTTCACAGGTGTCTCCCCCTTGCAATATCAAAAGACATGATAAAAATGAAAAACAGGCCAGGTGCTCGTGAAAGAAAATATACATGATAATAAATTAAATCAGATCTCCCATTATCCCTTCTTTGTTTGCTACATGAACGAGTTGCATACGTTGAATGAGAATGATGGAAGAGTCTCCTTAAAATTGGTAATGCGAGCACATGACTTGGATGGTAAGTCGGGGAAAGGCTCCAGTTTAGACGCACGGAAAAATTATGTTGGGCAACGCAGAGTGGGTGCCAAATGGTGGCTGGGGGACATTTGGTGCCCCTTTAAGTGTCTTGCTTTACGTGTGGGCGTCTGACTGTACTTTGATGCCATGTTTAAGTGAATATTTATTTATTTTTATTTTTTTTACTTTGATTTCGTACTTCATGTGGCCATGATACTTGATCTGGGGGAAGAGAATATTGCTTTGCTTACGTATCCTGTTGTACAGCAGTAATGTATTCAGCTGGATGTATGTGTATATATATATATATATTATATTCATATACATGTATACACATATGTATGTGTATACATACAATATATAAATGTATATATATATATATATATATATATATATATATATATATATATATATATATATACAATATTTCTGCATTGTAAGAAATATCTATAACACTGAACACAATACTTTAAATGCAAATCCAGCTAAATACAATACTGGCCCAGTTGCAAATGACCATGTCTCTCTGCAATACTTCCTTGCAGCATGATATCGATATAAATATATATATCTATCTCTCTCTATTTCTTTATTTATTTATATATCTCTATCTATATAAATCTCTCTCTCTCTCTCTCAGAGAGAGAGAGAGAGAGAGAGAGAGAGAGAGAGAGAGAGAGAGAGAGAGAGAGAGAGAGAGCTTTGTATTTAGCTGATATCTTGCTGTGTGGGGATACTGGGTTTGACAGAGAGTAATGCTGTGGGGGATTATTGTATATAGCCGGATATCTTGGAAGTATTGTATTTATACACCGTTATCTTGCTGTAAGGGAGTAATGTATATAGTTAAGGATTGTGCTGTGGGAGAATATTGTATTTATCTGGGTATTTTACTGTAGGGGAATATGATATTTAGCTGGGTATTTTGCTGTAGGGGGTATTGTACTTAACTGGATAATCGTGCCACAGAGAAATACTGTATTCATGTGGTTTGTCGTGATATACACCGGTTCTGTGCTTGATATCTGCCTAGATCTTTGCAAAGGTATCATATATATATATATATATATATATATATATATATATATATATATATATATATATATATATATATATATATATATATATATATATATATATATATATATATATATATATATATATATATATATATATCATACGTTGATTTACTCCTCATTGGACGGGTGGGTACTGTTCTCAGCTAGCACTCTGCTGATCCGGCGTTCGATTCTCCGACCGGCCAATGAAGAATTATAGGAATTTATTTGTGGTGATAGAAATTCATTTCTCGGTATGATGTGGTTCGGATTCCACAGTAAGCTGTAGGTCCAGTTGCTAGGTAACCAATTGGTTCTTAGCCACGTAAAATAAATCTAATCCTTCGGGCCAGTCCTAGGAGAGCTGTTAATCAGCTCAGTGGTCTGGTTAAACTAAGGTATACTTTTCACACGTTGATTTATTACTTAACTTAAGGTCCGTGTTGTTGTCTGCGGGTATTGCTGCACACGGTTTCTTCATTCCGTATGGTGGTATGGAGAGTGGTATGCTTCGCTAGGGTATCCTGGTTGACACGGGTAGTGTGCGTCATGTGGACATGATGCCCCCCGTGATTTTTGTTTGTAATGGTTGCCACGCGGCTATACACTGTGTATATGTTACAGTCAAACTGTGAAATCAGTCATTTCGTGAAATGACTGAAATTTCAGGCAGATAGCGAAATGCACTTAGGGACATTTGATCCCCCCAGGAGCTAGTACTAAACGCGGCGAAATACATTTGACCCCCCAGGGACTAGTACTAAACCCGGCGAAACAGTGTAGGTGACTCACTGTTTCGCCGTGTTTAGTACTAGCTCCTGGGGGGATCAAAAATGTCCCCTAAGTGCATTTCGCTATCTGCCTGAAATTTCAGTCATTTCACGAAATGACTGATTTCACAGTTTGACTGTAACATATATAGTTATTTACAGATTTAAATGGGTATCATACTTTATATTGGTATCGCTGGAGAAACAAATCCACAGTTATGTATGGTTACAAATATATTTAAAATTAAACCTGTACAGAGAGCTTTCGGGAATCTGCTCGACAGCTGAAAAGGGGAATCGAGCAGATTCCCGGAAGCTCTCAGTACAGATGTATTTTTAAGTGCATTTGTACCCATACATAACTGTGGATTTGTTTCTCCATTTCAAGACTCGTTCTACTTTGAGTACTTTTTATTTGGTGTCGTTGAATACTTGAACTTAAGAGCGAAAATATTTGGCACCATTGTTATGTATATTTTTCCTCGTGTTAACAAATTGTCTGTCAAATTCATACTCAAATAAGATTAAAGTCTTCGAAACGATCTCTTGAGCGCTCATTAGTTTCGGTAACCACTGACGTTCCCGTGTATTGTAGTGTGTCAGAATCACGGACGTCAAAATAAGCGTGAGGGTCTGAGTGTTCGATAACTTCTGTGAGTTGATGCGGTGTTGTGTCCGTTTCAGAACTTTCAAGTTACTGTGAAGTTTTTTTTTACTTTGGCTGCTCAAAAGAGCTGGAGGCCGTGTTGGCACAATGCCAGCGGATTCTAATGGTACCATCATCAAGATTAACAAGTAATTATTATTAAAGGTTGTCTGTATAAATAAAGATTTACAGTTGGAGTTTCTCTAGCTTCTGCATTGTTGCTCAGCGTAGTTCATGAGAGAGAGAGAGAGAGAGAGAGAGAGAGAGAGAGAGAGAGAGAGAGAGAGAGAGAGAGAGAGAATTTTAGTCTGTACTGATGAATATTTATTCATTGTAAGTAATGACTAAGTTATACTTGAGTATAATTGAAGTTCCTGTGAGTCACCAAGTACCTCAGTAATTTCCGTAGACCCTCTGGGCAGATGAGTAATGGGGGCCGGGGCGGGGCGGAGGAGGGTGCCTGTGGCGGGTAGGAATCATTAGGCCGCCAATAAGCAAGAGGGGCTCTGCGTGAGGAAGGGCACCGCCAGATGTAGTTGGCGCAATTGTAGATATCGCAATTAATAGCGATTGCAAGTCGACAAAGTTGCCATAAGTAATAAGGGCCCAGTAGGAGGTTGACCTCAAGGACGGCGCGGGTCGACAAAGTTGCCGTAAGTAATTAATAGTTAGATGGAAGATGCGAGAAGATCGTTAGATTGCATTTTGCTTCGTTGCGTGGTTGCTGTTTACCGACAAATGGTTTCAGAGAAGGAAGGAGATAGTACGTTAATGCTATCTTCTTTGATGTCAGCTTAGGGAGTCAGGTTATATACGCGCACAAGGACAAAGGTTCGTTTTATGTAATTTATCTTTAAATGGTCAACCGACCAATTCTGATCAAACAGAACCGCTTGATGGTTTATACATCTTTTCAAACATTGGCCCCGTTGTATATTATTTTAGTCTCTCTCTCTCTCTCTCTCTCTCTCTCTCTCTCTCTCTCTCTCTCTCTCTCTCTCTCTCAGTATTATAGGACTCAAGATCTATTAACAAGTGAGCTTATTTATTGTGAACTGTTTTCATGACTGTGAAAACAGTCATGTACAGTGTACAGAATAGCATTTGATTGTACTAACTTCATTGCTGTAGAGGCCGACTTTGCCCTGTGATTCATTCTGCATCCAGTTTCTAGCCATTATTTTTATTAATCACCTTTCTTTGGCTATGATGTGCTATTCAGACTTAAACTAAGATAATTAAATACGACTGCCAACAAAGTTACCGCTTTAACTTGACGATTTCCCAGTATTCCGGGATACATTTTCCACTGAATACCCCTGAAATCCGAATTGTGAGATGATGAAACCCACTTCCCACCCCAGGATGCGAACTGAGGTGAGTGAGAGGGCGCTCAACGCGATAGCCACTGGAGAGGTTCTTCCTGTATGATTGTGGTTCATCATCCGATATGATAGGTGAGGATATGATGGTGGTGTTATCTACGCAGCTGTTTTTATATGTGATTTTCTATTGTTTTAGAGGCTGAATCTGTTATTTGTCCTTACTCTTTGGTCGTTGCTTTATTCGAAATCGGTGACATTATAATTGGAGCATATATCTGGCTAGGTTACGTCGCACTAAGCAGCAGAACCAATTGCTTAGTTGCGCGTTTATTTTAAATCGGGTTTCTTACTGTGCGTAGTTACCATTTCTGATGGCAGTTGTATTTAATTGAATAGTTTAAGCCTGAATGGCACAGCATAGCCAAAGAAAGATGACTAATAAAAAAATAACGGCTAGAAACTGGATACAGAATAAACCACAGGGCACAGTCGGCCCTACAGCAATGGAGTTAATACAATCAAATGCTTTCTGTACACTGTATACATGAGTGTTTTCACATTTATGATAACAGTTCACAATAAATAAGCTCACTTGTTAGTCATGGGTATTTATGGTCATTCATCCTGCAACCAGCTTAGAATAATGTTGTTTATCAATATAGGCAAAAGCTGGTTAGTGGCTACGCTATACATACTATCTTTATCTATGGTGCATCACTATACTGTGACCGGAAATACTAAGTAAAAATCCACAGTTATGTATGTGAGCAAGGTTGTATTTATCAAACGGTTGAAAGGTCCTATTTTTAATCATTTTTGTATTTTGATAAATACAGTCTTGCTCATATACATAAGTGTGTATTTTTACTTAGTAAATGTGCATTACCATCCATGTTAAATCAGTGACCTCATTGCAACTTCACTGAGTAGTTTTTAACGGAACAGTATTCCAGGATATTCTGAAGAGGTCGAAGTCTTAGGTTATAAATGGCCAGGCATGCATAATTCGGCATCTTAATGTGAAGTGTTATCTTCGCTGAATAACATTACTTTCTGCGCTGTTTAGCCAAGTTTTTTGTTAAATTCATATATCTGGTTTCCTTGACACACATAGATTGCAGACTCTGACACAACTATAATTGCAAAAATTTCCATGAGATTCTTTGCTTTACACATTGGAATCACCACAGCACGACTATTTGGCTTCGTTGTAATTATTAAGCCATTGATTTTTCTAGATATCCTTGTGCTTGATGTCACAACTCTGTGAAAAATGCACGCAGAATATTTAACTTTTCGAACAACTGTAATTGATTCGAGTTACGTTCCGCATACGGTATTAGGTTATAAGGGATGTTCATTGATGTATTTTAAAGTTTCTGATGAATTGTGGTTGTGTATATATGTGTATGTATATATATATATATATATATATATATATATATATATATATATATATATATATATATATATATATGAATGTCTTTTCCTGTAATACTACAGTGTAATATGAATATTCTACCAGTGAACAGGGCACAGAAGCAAGTGCCCGAAATATATGGTTTCAACGTTCAAATAGTGTTTTATGGGCCTTCTTATATTCATATATATATATATATATATATATATATATATATATATATATATATATATATATATATATATATTATATATATATACATACAAGTTTGGTTAGTATATACTGTCTCTGGTGTTTCTAAAAATGTTTTATTATTGTTGTTCTTCCTTTTAGATTTGTTGCTATTTTTATAATCAAAGAGCCAGGGAAGCTTTGCATATTGTATTCTTGTTATGTTGGCTGTTTTCAGGTGCTATGATGATAGAATAATTCACTGCTGATTGTATTGTGGGGATTATTTTAGCCACAATTACTTTATTTTTTTATAACAGTCATTATCATCATGAATGTTTTGGATGTGTTTGAAAAAGGATTTACATCTATTTATTTACCTCCTAACCACCACACCAAAATTCCTAGTTAATCATTGCTATAAATTTCTTGGTTGCATTTTTTTTTTCCTTTCTGTTTTGGAGATCGACGCGGATGCAGAAACCGTAACCCGCCTGTCAGGAAAGAAAGGGAGAAATAAAGGAAATTAGCATAATAGAATTATTTGAGTGTCCTTTTTTTTTTTGAAGATAGTGATTGACGTATGAATGGGTTCTGGAAGCGATGACAAATTCGGTATTTTAGAAGCAAACTGTGCGGGAAAGTGATTCTCAGTATTGTTATCTTACGGGCTTTGACGAAAAGGTTAAGCATTCATGTTATTAATGTTTTATTATTCTTTGAATTTTGTGAAAATGTAATTTAATCAAGATAGGAGGTTATGTGTTATGTATGCTATGAATAATACAGGAAAAGGGTAAATCTTCCCCTTGAACACTGCCATTTTATGTATTGTTTTTATGAAGGCGAGAGAAAATATATATCAAGTTCACTTTCCCTGAAAACATTACGCGAGACCCTTCGTTAATTTCGCTTGACGAAATTATATATTACTTTTATGTAAGTAAAAATGACCTTTTTCAACTTTTTTGTTTAATGAACTGGAACGATTCCTGCAATCAAACACTAAAAATAAAAACAACGCAAACAGTGAAAGTGATTATATTAAGAATGTGCTTGAAGCGTTTTCTCGAAAGTTACGACCATTTATCTCATGAATCAAGGCCCCAGTTTGTGCAAGAAAAATTGGGAATAGGATAAGTGTAATATCAGTTTGACTGACTGTATCTCTTGATGTAATATAATGTTGGAAATGACTTACTACGAGAATTATTTGATCGACTGCAGGTAAAGTGATAGGCGCCGTCTGTCATGCTCCTCCGGCGGTGCTTCCTTGACGGATCGTTGGCAAAGAAAACGGTTCGGAGTTAAACGATGTCTATAACAAAGGGAGAAATTCCATCATGCAGTCGGGAATCCACCGAGGATTATCATCGTCGCGATGCGATTCTGTCACAAGGTATTTGTCCTAAAGAGTCACTGAGTGAGGCCTTGGAGCAACAGCAGTCGGACTGAGAGCGAAGTTACGGAGAGAGAGCGAGCAAGCACAGACGAGCGCGTGCGTTCATGTCGGTGGGGAGACCGCCTTTGCCAGGCAAGTGGAGACGTGGACCCAACTCGGTCTAGTGTTGAAGGGCAGGACTGTTCTGGATGTGTTCGTACGTTTGTGGGAGTGTCATGTCTTGGCCCGATGGGGCGGAGCTCTGTCCGTGTATAAGCCCTTAGCTCCGCCCTTTGTAGCGTGACTCCACCTTTAGAGCCTCCCAGCTCCTTGTGTCTCTTATGCTTCTTTCCCTCGGCAGGGCGTGTGTTCGTGAAATGCCTTGCTTTGCTTCCTAGAAACGTTCATATTGATGAGGAAAACAGTAATGATGATTAATTATGCGACGATGACAACATCCGCGAAACATCCTGAGGAAAGGTATCTCGTTTGCTACTGGATGATGAATGAAGCGGCGACGGGGGCGACGCCCCTCCCCCTTCCCTGAGGTGTGTTTTGTTTGGCCGGGGAGAATCGGCGCTCCACCCCTTTCGTACCGCCCCCACCGCCTGCCCCTTTGCTCATCCTCACTCATTTGCCAGTCGTGTCACGGGCAAGCCCCCACACACACCGTTCAGTCCTCTATGTCTCTCCCCACGAGAGACTCTCGTTAACACTCAGGTGTGGTGACTGCGACGCCCATACCACGCACTGTCTACCGTCGTCGCCTCCTCAGTCTTCGTCGTCCTTCTTGGCCGGCGCCCATCGAAAGCGTTCTGCGTTTGCGAGTGAAGTTAGTGTGTTTGTGTGTCTTGGGGTGGCAGAGTGCCTAAGCCGCCCCCTGGCCCCGCCTCTTCATGCCACGAGGGCGCCGCGAACTGCTTGTCAGTCGCTACACGGCCTCCAACACACGTGACATTCGCCCGTCCACAGGTCACGTCCCACACACGCCCGGAATACCGCCCGCGACACTGTGAATGTGAGTGGGTGTGTGTGTGTGTGTATGTGACACCGACGACTATCACGCACGTCGGGCACGCGCCGTGCCACGTACGCCACGCACTGCAAACCTGACCTGGGCATGAGCGCTGATGACGCGAGCTGGAGCTGGTAGTTGTAGTTTGTGGTGATGCCCGCCCAGTCAACGAGACACGTGTTTCTGTGTTGCTTTCTCATCAAGTGATGATCGGACGCCCTTGGGAGAACAGCAGCTAGGCCAGTGGCCTTGTTGTGACCCCTTGACCCTCCTCGTACTCCCCTCCTCCTTCGTTCCCTCCAACACTCCTACCCCTTGCCAGTCCAGTACGAGACCTTTACACGAGTGCCAACTGGTTGTAACCACATGCGTATTTTGCATCTCCGCTGTTGGGTATTCGACCGGAAATAAACTTGTATTTTGATCCTGGAATGCAAGTGATAAGGAGGCATTTAAGAAAAGAAGTGGATTTCCAGAATATGTTGCTCTTGTTTACAATAGGAAGTGAAATATTATTTTGAATTTATGAAAACTTTGATACACTAAGCTACAGTATAAAATTTGTTTTAATAAATAAACAGGGAGATTGACCCTTGTAGGGTAAGTTGCCATGAAATTCGCAGTGAAAAGGAATTGCTCCAGCGTCTTAGAAATGACATAGTCCTTGAAATTCCAGAATTAGGCCATCGAATATGCTCCTTAGCCTAAACAGTAGTTCATACTCAAATGGCGCCATAAAAGTGTGAATGAGGATTTACTCTTTTCCTTTTCATCGCCATCGTGAACATCATCTAACCGGAGCTCAATGCGCTTCCCAGAAGAAGGAGAGAGAACAGTTAGGAAACGTGTGGCACCAGAAGTAGTCAATTGGTACCCCAGGTAACAAAAGGTGGCGGTGGTGTTATTATAGAGCAGTGCATCAGACTATAAAACACCGGTGAACAGCAGTAAAACGTTTCCGCTTAGCGTCCTTTACTACGCCACTTTCACGGCCCCCGAGAAAAGAAGAAGAAGAAGAGGAGGACGAGAAGAAATGACCAGCTCGTAAAACTTGAAGAGGAAGAAAGGAAGTCTTGCTATGCACCTGTGAGGGCTCTGCCGATGGGGCTGATTTGCTCTTCTCTCGCCGCTTCCCTGGCCAGGCATCGTCTTACCTTCATCTCCACCGTCGTTATTGCGAACCAGAGACGATTTCTTCGTAACTCACTATGCAGTGCAGTCTGTGGTCGCCGCTGCAACGTTGTTTAAACGTCACGTGAAATTCTTAGGTTTTTTGTGATCAGTTGAAGTCACTGACATAAATGGATGTGCAAATTTTACTGAGAACTGGATTTTCTTACGCAGAGAGGTCTGTTCCACAGAAGAGATTGGTATGAGAGGAACAAGCCAGCCGAGAAAATTGTTGCAATAATTCAAGTTGCAATTATCTCCTCTCTCCCAGGAGGTTTGCGATAAAATCCGCGGAGTTTTTTCGCCGGGGAACACCGTCGTCCATTCAGTCCAACGAAGCAAGTGGATAGACATTCAAGTAGGAAACCTGTGATTGTCACTAATTTGTAACGCTGATTTCTCTCAAATTAGGCGTCTCATCTCCTCTGCAAGCGAGGGACGACATAACTCGGTCTTCCTTTGGTGTGTCAGTTAGAGGTGAGAATGACAGAAATAGCAGTGTCTTAGAGAAGATAGTCGTCTGTAATCAAGAGGACTTGGAAAAAGTGAGGAACAATAGCAGTTACCTGTTTAAACGGTCCAAGGGACACAGTCACCCAGGCGTTACGCAGACCCGAAAGACACAGACTCTCGGTGACGCTAAACATACGCACACACGCGGTCGCCGGAAGAAGACCATCCCCTTCCAAGTGGCATTTAGCGTAACTCGTATCGTCGGGTTTTGATTTGGAGAGGAACCGGCGTGGCTTGAGGAACAGAAATGTGCTCACCACTTCGAATTTTTCTGAAACGCACTTGGTTATAATTCGCTCCGACCTATCAGGTGACTCGTCAGTCACCATAACATTTTACGAAGAGGGGGTCGATTCTTATGCTGTGTTGGTACTCGCAAAACTCGCGTCCATAATACAGGCTACTTGGAGTGATTCAGTCCGTGAGTTTTAACCGGTGATTAGATATTTTGATGAGATTCTGTGTTCAAGTTTTGTCAGATCATTTGACCGCTTAAGATACATACCAAACCAAAGAAAACTTAGTCGTTTGTCCGGCCAACCTTCTTTCTGCCGGTAGCCAAGGTGTTACCGTCAGTTGTAAGAAAAAAAGAAAAACTCGAATAGAATAGGGAGTGTTTTTTCCCCCTTTCTTGTGTACTGGAGTTTTGTAAGCGCCTTAAGGCTCACCTTTTTCCACGGAAAATAAAAAAAAGAAAAATATCAAGATGGCTGATTGGTACGGTTCCAGGGAACAGCTGATGTCCTTACATGGACTTGACACAGCGATGCTGGGTTATGGAATGGGCGCAGCGGCGTTCACGCCCATACAGCCTGAGGCTTATTCTCACGCCCACGCCCATGCAGCAGCTGCGGCGGCCTATAACTTTCAGCGCCAGCCTTCGGTCACTCCAGGATTCGCACATTCATGGTGGGTGACGATGGGTAGTTTTTGTTTGTGTGTGTGTGTGTGTGTGTGTGTGTGTGTGTTTGTGATATGGAGAGAGATGGGTGTTTGGGGATAGGGATTGACAACTGAAAATATTTATTTTTAAATTTAAAGGTACAGGAATTTTCCATTATAATTATTCAAGAGAGTGGATGGACTTTCAGATGCACCAGGAACAAGAAAAACTCGTGAATGGTCAACTTATCTGCATAAGAGAAAAAGAGAGAGAAGAATAGTTGTCATACTGAGACTATCGGCTCACTAACTAGTTAGAAATCGTGACCTTGCAAATATTTTTTTTTAATATATAGAATTATACTTTGATTGCGTATGTTTATAAAAGTATCGTATCAAGTTCACAAACATATCCAATCTTTATTCTTAGCAGTACAGGATACTGCTTCTGATCGCTTTTTGCTTAGTACAGTCTCCGTACGTCACTAAACTTCATCTTTCGTGGAAACTTCATTTGCTCGTGCGCTCGCACACACACATATTTATTTCACTATGAAGAACTTGATTGAACTATTATTTTAGTTACCTCGCGTTACTTTATTTGGCCTGGTTGCTCAGGAGAAATTGGTGAGAGATTAAGTTCGAGACTCAGGTACAATGTCTGGCGCCTGCGGCGTTGAACTCCCCTTGCGATGTCGCTCTGTTTAATTTTACTTGCATGGGTTGTAAGTCTAGTTCGTAAAATAAAGGGGGGATCATTGCTCTAAGAAACTAATAAATAAAATTCAGTTTCATGTATATGGGCTGTAATTCTCTTATGTATAATAATTGTGCGAAAAAAATTAGAAATAAAGTTCAGTTTCATGTTTATGGGTTGTAAGTCTCGTATGTATAATAATTGTGCAAAGAAACTAAAAAATAAAGTTCAGTTTCATGTATATGGGTTGTGAGTCTCGTATTTATAATAGTTGTGCAAAGAAACTAAGAAATAAAGTTTAGTTTCATGTATATGGGTTGTAAGTCTCGTATGTGTAATAATTGCGCAAAGAAACGAACAAATAAAGTTCAGTTTCATGTATATGGGTTGTAAGTCTCATATGTAAAATAATTGTGGAATGAAATTAAGAAATAAAGTTCAGTTTCATGTATATGGGTTGTAAGTCTCGTATGTAAAATAATTTTGGAAAGAAATTAAGAAATAAAATTCAGTTTAATGTTTATGGGTTGTAAGTCTCGTATGTATATTAATTGTGCGAAGAAACTAAGAAATAAAGTTCAGTTTCATGTATATGGGTTGTAAGTCTCGTATTTGTAATAATTGCGCAAAGAAACTAAGAAATAAATTACAGTTTCATGTATATGGCTTGTAAGTCTGGTATGTAAAATAATTGTGGAAAGAAACTAAGAATTTAATAAAGTTCAGTTTCATCTATATAGGTTGTAAATCTCGTACATAAAATAATTGTGCAAAGAAGCTAAGAAATCGTAAAATAATTGTGCAAAGAAGCTAAGAAATCGTAAAATAATTGTGCAAAGAAGCTAAGAAATCGTAAAATAATTGTGCAAAGAAGCTAAGAAATAAAGTTCAGTTTCATGTGTATAGGTTGTAAGTCTCGTATGTATAATAATTGTGCGAAGAAACTAAGAAATAAAGTTCCGTTTCATGTATAAGTGTTGTACTGTAAGTCTCGTATGTAAAATAATTGTGCAAATAAACTAAGAAATAAAGTTCAGCAGTTTCATGTATATGGGTTGTAAGTCTCGTATGTATAATAATTGCGCAAAGAAACTAAGAAATAAATTTCAGTTTCATGTATATGGCTTGTAAGTCTGGTATGTAAAATAATTGTGGAAAGAAACTAAGAATTTAATAAAGTTCAGTTTCATCTATATAGGTTGTAAATCTCGTACGTAAAATAATTGTGCAAAGAAGCTAAGAAATAAAATTCAGTTTCATGTATATGGGTTGTAAGTCTCGTATATAAAATAATTTTGCAAAGAAACTAAGAAATAAAGTTCAGTTTCATGTATATGGGCTGTAAGTCTCGTATGTATAATAATTGTGGGAAGAAACTAAGAAATAAAGTTCAGTTTCATCTATATAGGTTGTAAGTCTCGTATGTAAAATAATTGTGGAAAGAAATTAAGAAATAAAGTTCAGTTTCATCTGTATAGGTAGTAAGTCTCGTATGTATAATAATTGTGCAAAGAAACTAAGAAATAAAGTTCAGTTTCATGGATATGGGTTGTAAGTCTCGTATATAAAATAATTTTGCAAAGAAACTAATAAATAAAGTTCATTTTCATGTATATAGGTTGTAAGTCTCGTATGTATAATAATTTTGCAAAGAAACTAATAAATAAAGTTCATTTTCATGTATATAGGTTGTAAGTCTCGTATGTATAATAATTGTGCAAAAAAACTAAGAAATAAAGTATACAGTTGACATATGGCAATTATCAAGCAGCAAATTTGAAAAGGAGTTTTTAATCATAAGTAACATCATGAGAAGGATTTATATAAAGAAAATTAATCGGAAAGTGGAATTTCGTGTGTAGCTTTGCTGTATATTCTAGTGTTGTTCTGTATTAGCAAGGGGAAATGTGTATGGAGAAGTATTATCTTAGATACAATAAATTTCTGGGTTTATTTTCTAGAACGGGCCGAATAGTTCTCCTCTTTCTTAATAAACGCTTAAGTATTAATTTTTACTCAAGTACTAACTTAAAATAAATTATCTAACATTAATGTTAACATTTTTGGGTAATTAAAATTTTATATATATAATATATATTTATATACATACACACACACACACACACACACACATATATATATATATATATATATATATATATATATATATATATATATATATATATATATAAATTTATATATACACGTATACATATATATATGCATATATATATATGTGTGTGTATAAATATATATATATACATATATTATATATATTAGTAAACATCCAGAAAATTATATAAATATTCACTGAAAAAGCTTTTTTTTAATAATACACGCACACACATTTTTATCCCTTAGATTATATAAAAATCTGTTGTCTCTAACTGGACAATGTTGAAATTCACAGCCAGGCAAGAAAGAAAATAAATGTCTCATGAGGATGAAATATGTTCTTGTTAATTTACCTTCGCAAACGTGTATCTTCACGTTGATTCTTTATTTAGAAACTCTAATAATACTCATGAATACCAATCGGAAAGGGTCCTGTTCCCCCCAGGTCGCTTAGATGCTCGTCTTGTGAAAAAGTGAGTTTGTTATTTTTATGAGGCGTTTTGTCTTCTCTCTTAACAATGAATAAACACGAATGATAGTTTTCCCTTCTTTGCCCTTATAGTGTGTAGAAACCTCACAGCGTCATTGATGACTCTTGAGTACTCGAGTAACCATTCTTGGGATTGAAGTTCGAAGTATTCGAGTTGTGATATCTAGATATAGACCTGAGTATTTTAGAAGTCACTATCCAAAGCCGGCTTAAATAGTAAAGTACCCCTTATTAAGATATACAGTATAATAGCTTTAAAGAAATAAAACTTCGTCCAACCATCCATATGGGATGATTACTTAAATACCTCGGTATTTTTCATACTACGCTGTATGTTCTCGTAATTTTAGTATTTAAAACTTGTCTGTAACTGTAATGAACCTGTAGAATACTCTCTCCCTGATTTTTTTCGTGATTTGCGTTGTTAGGTGCGAAATTGTGGAATGAATCTGAAATTTCACGCCAAGTATTCTGTTGAAGAAATCATTAATTTTACTTATTTGAATATACATTTCATTACCTATCAGTTTTAGTAAACCTGAATTGCCTGGATAATAGTTTAAGTAAAGCTTTCTTCCGAGGTTATCCCTTTTAATAAAACAATATTCCAACGATTCCCTGCTCAGAAAACCCCAATTTCACGGATGTTAAATTACAGAAATAGTCCTGGAGTATGTCAGGTTGAATCTGTCATATTCTTACGCCATTTAGTTAGCTGCCGCTTCTCCAAAAATACCCCGAATATTTTATGAGCTTCTTGTCTATTCCAGATAAAATTAATATTGTTATGACTATGTCCGCAGCTAAAACTAAGTTTAGACTAAAGGCTCTCTGTCAAGACAGAATCTTTTAACCATACACGCAAATGAGAAAAATCACTTTACCTCTCTTTATGTATCATTATGTCATCGTTATCATAATTATTCTTTTTGTCCTTAGCAAGAGACAAATCCTTTCCTGGAGGCGACCCGTCAAGTGAATATTATTAATGCGGTGTGGTTACTCCCATCTGTAAAACTAGTTTAAATCTTCTTCGTATATGTAGGTACGCGTGTGTGTTTAAATTATGCAACTCCGCTGTTTATTAGCGTCATTATTCTTTAGTGGTTGTGTTTTTAAATTTTTGTTTTTCTGTCTTATTTTTTGCAGCAATGAATTGGTATTAGTAAGTACGATATTCGGCTGATTTTCAAAGAATGTATCATTCTGTGTTTAAATAGGGAATATTCGAGCATGTAATATTTGTCAGGAAAGTTGTTTTTTTTTAAATTGATTAATGAAGGTTTTGGAATACGCTATGGGGGTGGGCGGTGAAAGCATCCTTACTGTGGATGAAACCTACGGTATGTTAACGCCACATCTGAATACCGATCTCTGGATAGGTTTGGCTCCAAAATCAACTGTCATGATGCTCTTGAAGATGTTGATAAAAACAAATTATAGATATAATTCTGCGTATCGGCATCTTTTAGTTTTACTGAAAATGTTATTTAAACTTAGCCAAATTGTGATAATTGTGTTGGCTTATGGTTTTTCGTATTTATTACTGGGTTTTGACGAAATGCAAGCTTTAAAATTAGTTTTCATATTTTTACTCGTTTTCGGTGAAAATATTTAGGATTTTATCTCAATCCTTGTAATTTTTTGTTGGAAATTTTCATATAACTTTCAAATGCTCTCTCTCTCTCTCTCTCTCTCTCTCTCTCTCTCTCTCATTATCTCTCATTATACCGAACTCACATACGTACAACGTGGTACTTGTATTATTCACCGTGTATTTGGCAGATTCTGCTTTCTGATAAAGCTTATGATAAATGCTTTTTGTCTAATGGTTTTGTTGTCTTCCATCAGCTTATGAGATTTCAACCTTTTTCATTTCTTGTTTGATGAGGCCACTTATATGATCATAACAGACAAATGTTTATTTTTATTCAGCCTTGTTAGCTGTGTATGTGTGTGTACGTGTATAACTTCGTGTGTATTTTGTCTTTTACGTAGAATAACAAGTCTGGATTCAGCAGAATGTTTCTTTTTTTTTGTTTGTGTCTAAGGAGTGAATAGACATTTTTTTGAAGAATTATAATTTATTTTTATAGCGTAATTATGAAATTTCAGGTTGAATACAAAATTTTTATGCCTAATGTTTGTAGGATAAATATATTCTGTGTAAAAATATGCCTCTTTCCGACAGTCTTTCGCTACAGAATATTCCAGTCTATATCTATCTCTTTTACCCTAATAAATCATCCATCCATCCATCTCTATCCTATATATATATATATAATATATATATATATATATATATATATATATATATATATACACATATATATATGTAATATATATATATATATATATAATAATATATACATATATATATATATATATATAAGTATATGTATATATATATATATATATATAGAGAGAGAGAGAGAGAGAGAGAGAGAGAGAGAGAGAGAGAGAATAAACAAATGCCACAGAAAAGCAAAGAGAATTAACTATGAACAGAGCAGGAAATCAGATATGAAATAAGTTTCTTGAAAAATCTCTGTAATAGCTAAATATATTGTGATGTCCTCTTAATAAACCTTGATGCGGGTGCGGTAGGTACTGTAAAGGGAAGGGATATTTTTCTTGCTATTTAGTTTCGTTAAGCGTTTTATAGGATCCTTCCTTGAAGCAAGGGCGTAAAATGCATCATAAAATTCCAAGCCGTGAACGTGAATAATTGTTGAAAGTGGTGTCATTGTAAGGATGTAATGCGAGATTTTAGTAAGGATTTTAGTTTACAAATTTTAGTTTACGAAATCTCATGACATTTTAGTAAGATTTATAACAATGGTCGTCAAAGGCGGAAATCAGCTATTGCCTTCCGTGTGATCCAAGCACTGACTTCAATTATAAAGCTTTCTTCGGTGCCAAATTTCTTAAAGGTATTTTTGTCTATTTATGAAGTAGAAAGGCTTACAGCAATATAAGTAGGACATTTATTCATAGACTGAACATGGATGAAACATTTTAAATCGCTTGATTTGGCTGGAGTGTATTCGGTTACACATTAGTAACTTGGGACATTATGAAGTTACATGCGGCTTAGATTGTAGACCCCTGGATATCTGTGTTTGAGAGAGAGAGAGAGAGAGAGAGAGAGAGAGAGAGAGAGAGAGAGATCGTTTCATGGAAGTGACTTACGTGTAAGCAGCAAACAGATTGAATTGTCTTTCCTAGATGAAGACCTACAAATATTTGTGTGTGTGTGTGAGAGAGAGAGAGAGAGAGAGAGAGAGAGAGAGAGAGAGAGAGAGAGAGAGAGAGAGAGAGTTTTTCATGGAAGTGACAAACGTGTAAGTAGCAAACAAAGATTGGATTTTCTTTCCTAGAAGTAGGTCTATAAATATGTATGTGAGAGAGAGAGAAAAAAATTTTTTTTTCATAGACGTAATAAACGTATGAGTAGGAAAGAGGCTGAATACTTTTCCTATCAGAAGGCCTTCATATATGTGTTTGTGTTTGTGTGTGAGAGAGAGAGAGAGAGAGAGGGGGGGGGGGAGGCGAACGGGGAAAAGATTACTGTAATTAAGGTATCTTAATGGAGAACCTTCCTATTCGATGCCAAATGCGTCGACAGTTCCAATTAATATTCGAAGTTATGATAGCGATCTTTTACATCCGAGGCAGTCGTTTGTTGATATAGTTGTTGTAGAAGATCGTATGGTGTTGGTTTCCCATAACAGCCCCTTAATAGTCTTTTACGCCTGTGGCGGCTGCGGAGATACCTGGGAATGACTCTCTCTCTCTCTCTCTCTCTCTCTCTCTCTCTCTCCATATTTGGGCATCCTTTTTAGGAAGAATGTTTTATTCTCTGTTTACTACTACACGTTTGTCACTGCCAAGAAAATCTCTCTCTCTCTTTGTAGGCATCCTTTAGGAAAAAAATGTTTTCCAGAGAAAAATTCTCTCTCTCTCTCTCTCTCTCTCTCTCTCTTTACTCTCTCTCTCTCTCTCTTTGTCACCTCTCTCTCACACACACACATATTTGTAGGTAACTTTTAGGAAGAATGTTTTATTCTCTATTTACTACTTACACGTTTGTCACTTAAGAAAAATTCTCTCTCTCTCTCTCTCTCTCTCTCTCTCTCTCTCTCTCTCTCTCTCTCTCTCTCTCTCTCTCTCTCTCTCATATTTGTAGGCATCCTTTTAGGAAAAATGTTTTATTCTCTGTTTACTACTTACACTTTTGTCACTTCCAAGAAAAATTCTCTCTCTCTCTCTCTCTCTCTCTCTCTCTCTCTCTCTCTCTCTCTCTCTCTCTCTCTCTCCATATTTGTAGGCATCCTTTTAGGAAAAATGTTTTACTCTCTGTTTACTACTTACATATTTTTGTCACTTCCAAGAAAAATTCTCTCTCTCTCTCTCTCTCTCTCTCTCTCTCTCTCTCTCTCGGCAGCTGGTGGTGGTGAGATGGGTCTGAGTGAGTAAGCACAGGCGACTTCTGCAAAGATTTAGTGTGGCGATAAAGACGAAGTTGTTAGATTCCTCTGCGTCCCTTATTATGACTGCCTGCGTTTGTGTGGGAATTTGCGACTCTGCGCAGTTTATTCTGCTTGTTTATTCGTGTGTTATGTGTATGTCGTGTTGGTATTACCATTCATAAATATGCTGTGTCTGAGATTTGTGGACTCCTTTTGAGCGTAAATCTTGTTCTTCAGTAGCCTCCTATACATACAAGCATACGCATTATTGTATATATTTATATATAATATATAATATATAATATATATATATATATATATATATATATATATATATTATATATTATATATTATACAATATATATATATATATTATATATTATATAATATATTGTATATATATATATATATATATATATATATATATATATATATATATATATATATATATATAGATGTTTTGTGTGTAATCAGCTTGACATTTATCCGTTAAAGTGGAGACGGATGAATAATCTGATAGGGGCAAGAGAGATGTATAGATTGGTATATTTTTGCATAACAAAATTCATTCTTTTATCCAAAACTGTCGGACAAGAGGTATACATTCACCCATGTATTTCGATCCTATTTGACGCCGCTGCAAATGTCGCAGGCCCTCTTCCCGAAATTATCTCGCATGATTCCGATGTTGATGATTCCCCTCTTTTCGGGTAAAGCTGTCATTTTTAACTTTGATGACTGGACTTCTACTCCCTAGTAATAATTCGTTAGCAAACGGTCATTATTGAAGACGATTACGTGCGAAGTAGCCCTCAGGCTCTCAAGCATGTAAAATCCGACTTCCTGTCTCAGTTTCCCAGTCATGAAATCACTTATATTTATTGAATGTTTAGTCTCGCCATGTCGGGAACTTAAGATATATTATATTATCATCGGTCATTGAGTTTGATAGTCAGAAACAAGGTCATATTAACAAAAATACCTGATTATTTCCCTCCTTTCATTATCTCTAAGGTCTTTGTACCTTTTATCTAAAAATTACTCTTGTTCATGTCCCAGCATTCTACATGTACATTCTTCCCGGTACCTAATGATTTTTCTCAGAGTCCGATCTTTCCGGCTTACACACCTTCTGCTTTTCATCGGCGTCAGTGACCCTGGTAGTTGTGACGCCAGATAATCCACAATCAGTCAATCAATTCTGCTTTTCATCTGTGACCTGTTGCATGGTTTTGCCGATATCTGACGTATCTCTCGGTAAGTCTTTTCCGTTTGCAGTCACCTCGAATCTAGCCTTTTTCGACTAGTAACAATAATGGTTTAAGATAAGCTTCATATTAGTCTCGTAGAGACCACATATATAATTTGCACTGCGAAGTCTGTTACCGAAATTCGCTATTATTGTCTTAAGAATCTCTCTCTCTCTCTCTCTCTCTCTCTCTCTCTCTCTCTCTCTCTCTCTCTCTCTCTCTCCATTGTGAGGCAGGGTCACTCTGCACCTCATGCACGGCCTCGTAACACCCGTAGGTCCACCATATCGCCCTTTAAACGTCGGTGCTCAGCCGTCAGTGCGTGCGGTTTCTTTCCCTGTGCTCCCGAGTAGATTATATTTTTCGCTTTGCTTTCCTTTATTCTGTAATGTCTCCTCGCCTCTTGTCACGAACGCATCCATCACTCCCTGCTAGGTTTTAGAACCAACGTTAGATTGCTCCTTCGTTTTCATATTTTCTTTTTCTATTGTCATGTGTTACGAGAAAGTTCTCGGAGAGGAAAACGGGCATTAAGAGATAGTGGGAAGATAGCAAAGGTAATCGTCTTGAAGGAGAAAACAAGTGTTTGTAATAGTTTCAGGAATAATTGTTTTCTACTGTGGTGACAAGATTTTAATTCTAAAAATGGTATTGATGACGATGATCATAGCGATGATAGCATTCTCTGTGAACAAACCTCATCGTTGAAACCTATAGACCATTTACGAATAAAGAGCATTCATAAGTCATATTGTCTAAGAGCACACACTACTTTCAATGGTATGATTATTATGTTTTTCATAGGCTTTCAAGCATCTGATTAAGCATGATAATAATTGCATCATGGTATAGATATTAGGCTGCATTTTAAAAATAATCCTTTCAATAGCAAGTACAGGTTTTAATCGTGTGTAATAGTTGGAGTACAAAAGTTTTCTAAGAGTATGATATTTGTAACTGCGTCAAACAAAATAATAACTGAACTGGTGCTGAGGATTATATTTACCTTTTATATCTGTTAAAATTAGTCGCAACACTGACCACACCATTCACAATTTTAAAGATAATCTGCACAACTGTGCTACTAGATATACACCTCATAAATGCCTTGAACTTTATACATGCTGGGATATATATTGCTTCATAGGCAATAAGTATACACAGTTTGAGTGGCGAAAGAATTTCCAGAGCACGTTACCGAATTCATTGCGGAAAGGCTATACTTGATATTCTCGCTTACCCGCAATTGGCGAATTCTTGTGGTCCTAACCGTAAGTTCTGCCCCTGCATTTTGAGTTGCAAGGTTTCTTCATTGGACGCTTATGTCCGTGTATATATATATATATATATATATATATATATATATATATATATATATATATATATATATATATATATATATATATATATATATATATATAAACACACACGCACACAAGTATAGGAGGGTTGGTCCAAGGTTTACATCTTTTTCTTGCAAATGTATAAACTGATCCTGCTGTCTTGTAAATGTTGTATATTATTGTTTCTCTGTTCCAACAGGATTGCTCTCAAAAAACGGATCATCTAGAATCCTCGAATTCTGTCGTTTCTGCCCAATGATTAAATGGAAAACACGCTTGATCAATTTTTAAAAAATCGACCTCCTCTTTCACCCAGTTTAGTTTAGCGCGTTTTGGAAAGTTGACAGCATACGCACTTTGTTTTTCAGATGAAAAGGAAAGTGCAATGCCAAAATACCCATAGTTGCTTGCGTGTTCTTCTTGATATTCCAATTTTGGCGTTCCTCATTAGATGTATAGACTTCATTTGCGAGAGAGAGATAGAGAGACGGTGGTGGGGTGGGGGTGGTGGTGGGAGAATTTGCTGTTCTGTAATCAGTCAATTTATTTGCTAGAAAAAACGTGAAACGCAACTACTCTAACGGAAAGAGTAAAAGGCTCCCTTAAATGAGGCACCAATTTATTCCCCTTTCGTTGTAACGTAATTGACCACAAGCTCTCTAAAGTTTCGAAATCGTTGTCTAATCACTCACTGCAATCTCTCTCTCTCTCTCTCTCTCTCTCTCTCTCTCTCTCTCTCTCTGCTTCATGCCTTTAAACTGGCATCCTTCATGTTTTGTAATTTAACTGAAGGTAATTGATAATATCTACCGTATTTTTTGTATCTGAAGGTAATTGATATCTACCGAATTTTCTTTTTAACTGAAGGTAATTGATAAATTCGGCCGTATTTTTTTATAGGTGAAGGTAATTGACATCTACCTAATTTTCTTTTTAACAGAAGGTAATTGATAATATCTACCGTATTTTTTCTTAACTGAAGGTAATTGATATCTACCAACTTTTCTTTTTAACTAAAGGTAATTGGTAATATCGGCCGTATTTTTTTCTCTAACTGAGGGTAATTGATATCTACCGAATTTTATTTTTAACTAAAGGCAATTGATAATATCTACCGTATTTTTTCTTAACTGAAGGTAATTGATATCTACCGAGTTTTCTCTTTAACTAAAGGTAATTGATAATATCGCCCGTATTTTCTTTCTAACTGAACCACGGTGATGTGTTTGTGTTTGGATAAGGAAAATTTCGATAAGTGCCGTCTTCTCGTATATAGGACTTTCATCCGCCATTGGTAATCCGAACCAGTACGGCGCCATCCCCGATATCATGGCATGGAACTGGGCCAATTAATATCTAGTTGGTACCCAAGACACCTGCTCTGATTACGCCCACACCTTATGTGAACAGAACTAGGCGTCTTCCACGTCATTGCCTGCGTGAGCCAATGTTCCCATCGGCACACGAGGTACTCTCTCTCTCTCTCTCTCTCTCTCTTTTTTTTTTTCTCTCTCTCTCTCTCCTTTTTTTTTCCCCGCCATCGACACGATCTGTTATCTGTCGCAACATTTAATTAGACCGCGAAGGAGATTTTCGAAACCCAGCCCGTCATTGTGAATGTCCCTTGCAACAGAGTCGGACAAAGAAATATGGCCTTAATGCCGCCCAGCTTCTGTATATGATTTCTTAAGGATTCTTCGTGCGTTGCCTTGCTAAACCGTATATAGGATGAGTGTGTGTGTGTGCGTGTGTGTGTGTGTGTGTGTGATTTGTGGGCACCTGGAAGAAAGTAGCTTCTTGTGTGGTGGTTGGCACCTTGTTCTGGCCAAGGATTTTGTCCCTGATGGTGCAAACACTCGCTCGTGTGTGTGTGTATGTATGTATATACACACGCATATACACGCTGCGTTTGGTTCACGTCATTTGGAAACGTATTTTTATGTGTCATGTTCTTACGTCAGCACATAAAATAAAAATCTGACTATAACACTACTGTGTTCTTTTGTTTCATTCATATTGGTGCATTACCTTATGTATATATGTGTATATATATATATATATATATATATATATATATATATATATATATATATATATATATATATATATATATATATATATATATGTTTGTATATACTGTATGTATATGTATATGTATACATATATATATGTATGTATACTTTATAAGGGATGGTAATTGTAGTAATGTATTTTATCCAAGAATGTGTACATTCTTCTCTCTCTCTCTCTCTCTCTATATATATATATATATATATATATATATATATATATATATATATATATATATATATATATATATATATATATATATATATATATATATATACATACATACATACATAGGCTACATGCATACATAGACCTGCACACAAAGGCCATCGTTCTGCCAGAGAGCCAGACGCATTATCCTTTCCGTACACTTGTTATTACATGTTATTGCTGTTATTTTGTTGAGGTTTCTCCTTTATAATTTCACATATGGGCACAGTATGTAGTGGGCTGTTTGTCGGTTTAAATTCATGTTTGTTCTATGAAAATGAAGACATTGTGATTTTATGATACGCCATTTCGATGAAATACGTTATAGGCAAGCGTTAATTTCGCGTTTATTAGAAGGGACTTTGAACATTTTGCTTCATGTCTAACGCAAAATATTCAGTCTCGAAATGTGACTGGCAGAAGCGCTGATGAAAGTAAGCAAATGCAATACGGCTCGTTGTAATTGAGATCGACATGATTTATTAACTTGAGTCGCATTCATACCTTTCTTGCTCGAAGTAGCAGCAAAAACCAGACGATTTCCTAAAATGAAATATGATATTTCTTAAAAGAAAAAAAATAACCGGTGGAGAGTTTTTGAAGGTGACAAAGTACGTCGCCTGATAATTGGTAATGTAGATTTCGCAAAAGACTAAAAGAGTTTGATCCACACCAAAATATCACCGGTGATTTTATATATATATATATATATATATATTATATATATATATATATATATATATATATATATATAGATAGATAGATAGATAGATAGATAGATATGTAAAATCACCATATTTTGGTCTGGATCCAACTCTTGATCTGGAACTCGGATTTCTTTTATTGTTTCATTAATTTCATCAGTGCTATATATTTAAAGGCATGACAATTGGCAACTTCCTGCCGTGTGTGAAAGAAAAATTGAATGATGGCACAATATTTGGATAGCACTGGTTCATCGCATCGTTGAATTCGCGAAAGAAAATGTAAATTATGCTGATTTTTGGATAACCAAATATCCATTTAGATCTACGTGGATCTCTGGATGACTATGCTGACCGCCTTGCCCGAGGTTTGAAATCTTAGGTTTCCTCATGACGTAGCAGCTAGCATATAAAAAGGCAACGATTAGTGCTTTCAAAGGGGAGAGTTCTGAACTTGTTGGAGGAAAACGACCAAATTTCTGACAGGATACCTGTGGGATTTCTAGAGACGCAAAACACGAATTACCTAAGTGGCTATCTATCGTTCACATTAGCCTGTGCTCTGCTTACATATTGGGTTCTCTTGCATGACTATGTATGGATTTCCGCAGTGACCTTTTGTCTCAGAGCCACAGGTACTTCTTTGTATAACGTTCGTACTCAGCCTGTGTTCCCTGTCTTGTTTTGTTTTGTCTTATGTTTTCATATGTTTTTTCGTTTTGTGGAATTTGTTGGTAACTGCAAGAATCGGTTTTTTTATTCTCACAGTATTGTGATATCGTTTGTATGCTTTTATTGTTAAGATTTGGTCAGTTTAATTATGTCTTTCTGTTCACTGACATTATTACATTTGTTGTCAATATACCATCCATTATTATTGATAGAAAGTAGAATGACATTTTCTATAAATGTCATGCTTGATATTCTTACTATGATAACAAAGTTGTTATCGGTGAGTAATAAGTTTAGGGTTCCGGAGACATTACGATAATAATAATAATAATAATAATAATAATAATAATAAATAATAATAATAATAATTTTTTCTTATCATTTACCTCTTTGCATTTTACAGTTGATAATGATCAAATTACTGAGCAGATGAGAAGAACGTGGCCCAGGTTCACTTGCACTCAAATTGACCTGATACAAGTGAACGTGTACTCACCTTGACCTGACCCAGATACACTTTACCTTGTCCTCACCGAGGTGCACTAGAACTCCGTTTGTCTTGACCTGTTATAGATGCACTTAAACTTAATTTTACCTATAGATGCACTTGAACTTAATTTTATTTATAGATGCACTTAAACTTAATTTTACCTATAGATGCACTTGAACTTAATTTTATTTATAGATGCACTTAAACTTAATTTTCCCTATAGATGCACTTAAACTTAATTTTACCTATAGATGCACTTGAACTTAATTTTATTTATAGATGCACTTAAACTTAATTTTACTTATAGATGCACTTAAACTCAGTTTTACCTATAGATACACTTAAACTCAATTTTACCTATATATGCACTTCAACTCAATTTTATCTATAGATGCACATAAACTCAATTTTACCTATAGATGCACAAACTCCATTTTACCTATAGATGCACTAAGCTCAGTTTTACCTAGAGGTGCACTTAAACTCAGTTCTACTTATAGATGCACTTAAACTCCATTTTACCTGTAGATGCACTTAAACTCCATTTTACCTATAGATGCACCTAAACTCAATTTTACCTATAGATGCACTTAAACTCAATTTTACGTATAGATGCACTCAAACTCACTCAAACTCAGTTTTACTTATAGATGCACTTAAACTCAGTTTTACCTATAGATGCACTTAAACTCAATTTTACCTATAGGTGCACTTAAACTCAGTTTTACTTATAGATGCACTTAAACTCAATTTTACCCATAGATGCACTTAAACTCAATTTTACCTATAGATGCACTTAAACTCAATTTTACGTATACTACACTCAAACTCAGTTTTGCTTATCCAGGTGCACTTAAACTCATCTTGGGGTATTTTGAGAGAAACTTCGAAAGAAATGTATTCATTTGGTTTTGCTGACCCGGAAGGTAGTTGTTTGCACTCTGATAAGGAGAGGATGCAGATGTGTTTCCGTTATTATCTACATAAATATTTATTTTTTTTAATACTCTCTCTCTCTCTCTCTCTCTCGCTCTCGCTCTCTCTCTCTCTCTCTCTCTCTCTCTCTCTCTCTCTCTCTCTCAGAGCAGGGTTTGTTGAATGTAGAAACCAAATATAACTTACTGAATTGCATTAGTTGTTTTGCCTGTATATATATACACATATACAGTATGTATATATATATATATATATATATATATATATATATATATATATATATATATATATATTGTTTTTTATTAGCCTAATCTTTATATTGGGAAAGGACTTTACTTTGGGAGTTGGCAGTGATCATCCCACTGACTCCCTTAAAAATTCCTCTTTCTGTTTTACGTTCTTGTGACCTGCCCTCCCCTCCTCTCTCATCCTAGTCTCCCTCCCCACTTCCCCTGAACATTCCTTGCGGTAAAACTCTTTAATTAAATGTTATTCGATGTTTGTCTCTTGTTCCTGCTGCCTCCTCTTTTTATTTTTCCTCCTTTTCTTAGGTCTTTTGTTTTATCATTTTTATTTGCATCCGCGTCTGTTCCTGTTCATAACAGTTTTACAATTTTCTGTATACGTTCATGTGTTCACAGTGGAAATATTTTGATGACGTAGAAACATTTGATTTATGTTTTTGATTTTATATCCGAAGTTGGCATTATTATACACACACCTCCATCATGCATATTTAATATACAACCCCTAATTGGGGGAAGCTAAGTAGATTAATTGGTTTCCTTTATTCATTATATCATTGTTTCCGAGAGAGAGAGAGAGAGAGAGAGAGAGAGAGAGAGAGAGAGAGAGAGAGAGAGAGAGAGAATCAATATTGCGGCGTAAACAAGGATGTTCAGTATTGCAAACGTTATTTCTCTCTTGGCAAGACTGGCTTACGGGTGCAACGGGAGGAGGTGGGATTGGGGATGCCAGCGTCATGGTGCCAGTAGCAAGATAATTCTGAAAGACTCTTTGGCAGTGGATGCCAAATGTAAGAGGTTGTTGAAAGACTACCTACAATGGCTTCCTTCTCCCTCGAGCTCCTCCTTCTCCTACTCCTCCTCTTCCTCATCTCTCTCATTCTCTCTCTCTCTCTCTGTCTCTCCATCAATTTTGATGAAATGCCTTCGAGCGGTTCCTTTCTGCACTGTGGCATTCGAAAGAACGACGTTGTAAAGCGAATTTCAAATTGAAGTAAAATTTTCTCCCTCTCTTCTTTTATTGCTTGCTATGCAGGGGGGAGGGGAGAGGAGAGGGGTGTGGGCAAGGAAGGGGAGGGGGCGGTCGTTTCCTTTAGTAAATTAAAGCAAGGGGGCGCATTTTCTAACAGCGGCCTCCAGTCGTAAAACCTCACGAGTCCATGTTATTTCGGTCTCATTATTATGTTGCGCCTTTGTGGCCCTTTCGTCTTTTACCCGTGTTTCACTTCTCGAAGCAAACGTTTTAAGTTCGGTTTTTCCTTTGATTTTGCGCCAGGTGTATTTTTAGATTATCGACTCAACATCGAGTTTCGGCTAGACAAGAAACAGAACGTGTATGTGTGTGTGTGTGCGTGTCCGTGTGCGTGTGTGTAAAAGCAGCGCTGGGTCGGGTCACGTCGGCCATTTTGTTCTTTCCTTGGCGCTGCAATAGATCTATAGCTCTTATGTTTGGCACTCCTCTCTCTCTCTCTCTCTCTCTCTCTCTCTCTCTCTCTCTCTCTCTCATATGATTAGGTATTAATCACCGTCCTTCGTTTTTTTAGCATTTTCTATTGAATTGCGACTTCGATCGCTATTCTTCGTTTGAAACGCGCTTATACCTTGTTCTTAGAAGAAAAGTGTTTCGAAATGTGGAGAGAGAGAGAGAGAGAGAGAGAGAGAGAGACTGAGACTGATTTTACACTATACTCC
>NC_089743.1:81592470-81594970 GCF_040412425.1 Macrobrachium rosenbergii | reverse complement strand
GTGCCCTCTAACTAGCTAAAGGAGTGTATGATAACGATTGGCTGCAGGAGAAATCAAGCCAGTAGAAAAAATTATTGAATTGTTGAATGAAGGATGAATTCCCCGTGTAGAAATCTTCCACAACTCAACCTTGCACCCAATTCCTTCTCCTTCGTTTCAGATTATCTTCACTGTCAATCGTATTTCTGTTTACTACACACACGCAGATATATATATATATATATATATATATATATATATATATATATATATATATATATATTAACGCTAACACTTTCTACTTTCACTAACCTATCGCCTTCGTTGTCTATGAGTATATGTGTGTGTATAATATATATATATATATATATATATATATATATATATATATATATATACACACACACACACCCACTTTTTACTGTGTATGCAGCCTATATACAGTATGTATACACCGCTTAAACGCCGCACTCATCTACGGACATATACACACACAGAATGATGGCATTTCCGTGGCCATAATATGATCACGTATGTCCTCGAAGACGTGAGAATGAGGGAGAAGGCTTTTTGGACGGGGCGGGGTGTGGCACAGGGCCTCTCGAGCTGCCTCTCATGGTAGCGTCCGACGAATTTCGGTTTTCAGAGACGAGGTACGCAAAGATGGACGGGAGAGCGGGTGGATGGATGGGAAGTCTTTCTTCGACCTTTTTACGTGGGTGGATGATATATTCGTAATATGAGACTTGATGGATTCATCTCTCTCTCTCTCTCTCTCTCTCCATTTTCAGTCCTGTACACCTCCCGCCGAATACCTTTTTTTATTTACTTATACCTTTTCGTGTTTCAGTGTATGTAATAACGTTGTCATTGATACATGGTTTGAACCTAGGATTTTTCATTGCTGAAGTAGCTGATACAGACAATTGAATTCTTTTATTTCAGTATATAACTTTGTTCTGGATGATGGACGACTGTTTAGAAATCTGTGAATTTCCCTTTTCAAAACGAAGGTCTCGTATATTTCTTCCTTGAGTTTCTCTGCGCCGGGCCTTCCCACAACGCGATGATTAATATAATAATAAAATATGATTCAAGTTTATCGGATTTTTGGATTCAGTGAAGTCTTGCATATACACTCTACACAGAAATTTATGGTATGTTTAAACGAATTGTGTTGATGCATACATGTGCACACACACACACATGTAAGTGATAAAATGGTAATATGAGTATTTGAGCATTGCGGTATCCATTGACTCTTGAATGAGCACGTACACGCACATTCAGATCCGGGTGAAATAGAACAGAAGTTTGTTTAGCCACATGAATATACTCACCCGTACACTCGCACTCATCCACACTGAAGCATACTAATAAAAGACTGATCTAAGTTTTAATTGGGAAATGAAATGTGTTCGTTACCAAAAGTATGAAATCAATGTTGGCCCCCAAAGCCTCGGAGAAAATCCAAAAAGTACATGAGTTAGTTACATTCCATAAAGTACGGAAATGACCGTCTAAGATTACCGTTACTACGCCGTTATTTTAGTTGTTAATTATTCATGGGTGTTTTATTTAAGCGCTGGATTTTATCTTTGGGAAAGGGACATGCTGTTCAAATGAAGTTTCACACTTTTTGTATATGAAGTAATGGTAATAATAAGGTATGGCTGTTATCAGAAAAAAATCGAAAGTAGAATGGCACGTCAGAAAACTCCGCTGTCAGATCAGTATATCAGAAGAAGTTTCCGAAATCTTAAATAAGTAAATTGAAGGAATGGGATTCCTTAGGACTAAGTGAAATGATATGATAGAATTTCAAGAGAAGCTGAGCACTGAGAGAAGCCGGAAGTAGAGAACTCTAATGGAATATCACCCATCATACTTAGTACTGGTCTTCAAGATCCAAATTTTCGGAGTAAGGCCGAGGCTTCGGTGGCCTTGATAAGGCTCCCAGAAAGGAAGGTGGTGGTCAAGGTTGCCTGGTAATGATTTGAATAGTCACCTTTAACATGTACTAATTCTAGTGACTTTGTTTTTATCGACAGAGGTAAGAAATGTTACTGAAACAAATTCTCAAGATGATTCGTAGCATTTTTGTGGAAACGGATATGTCAGCATAAAGGATGATGATAGGAAAATATAAGAGAAATATTGACATTGTTAAATTGACAAATTAAAACGCACAATGCAGATAAAAGAAGTTATGTAGATTTATTTTTTAATATTCTGGGTGTTAATTGAAGGACTAAAAAGCAAATTGCAATTGGTTCAGATAATGATGGAAAACAAAGAAGAAACTTCTAATGACACATGGATAGGTCTGCGTCCCGTTATTATTTTTTTTTTATTATTTCCGTGTTTCGTTATTCATCGATTAATTATTAAATGTTTTTTGCTTGAAGAGACACAAGAAGCGCAAAAGAAACCTTTCAAGCAAGTATCAGTTAAATATAACGGTGAAATGTTAATAGGCTTTGTTATCTAAATAACAGAACACCTGTACAATGAATGACAA
>NC_089743.1:81587470-81589970 GCF_040412425.1 Macrobrachium rosenbergii | reverse complement strand
AGAAGGAATGGAAAAGAGAGAGAGAGAGAGAAGGGAATGGAAAAGAGAGAGAGAGAGAGAGAGAGAGAGAGAAGGGAATGGAAAAAAGAGAGAGAGAGAGAGAGAGAGAGAGAGAGAGAGAGAGAGAGAGAGAAGGAATGGAAAAGAGAGAGAGAGAGAGAGAGAAGGGAATGAAAGAGAGAGAGAGAGAGAGAGAGAGAGAGAGAGAGAGAGAGAGAGAGAGAGAGAGAAAGGGAATGGAAGAGAGGGGATTGGATGCAGGGATCTGCCTTCAGCTACTTGTGTATGCTAGTCAAGCCTCTGGTAGCCCTCCTGTATTTCACATTATTTCCTCTATGTCTCATTTTCCTTAATCTCTCTCTCTCTCTCTCTCTCTCTCTCTCTCTCTCTCTCTCTGAGTGAAGGAACTTCATGTTTTTCCGGCGTATTATACAAGCGCCCTGCTATAAGGGCATTAACGTTACTGTTATGTGTACTGAACATCAGGTCTTGTGTTTGCCGATGTCACCTTATGAATAGGAGAAAACATGGGTACCAATGATTAAGAACGCTCACAAACAAATATCAGAGTTTATTTTAACGTTATTTTTATTATTAAGTTTAATTTGAGAAGGCTTGGTAATTTTTCTAGTTTAGTAAATGGCTCAGACTTTGAAACGCAGTAGTTCTTTATGGATATTAGGTTTTTTTTTTTTTATATCCTCACATGTATCTTACATTTTTGCAATTTCTGAAAGATTCTGGAATTTGATTCAAAATTCTTTCAACATTTTTGAGTTAAAACTTTTTACGTTTGAAAATATTGTGCTGTGTTCATAATAGTATAATTTTAATCTAAGATTTTTAATTTTTTTTTCGAAAATTTCTTCATCCCAACATAGCAGAACCGGTCTTTATGTTGTGGTCTTTATATAATACAAAGAACAGTGATGATGTAAGTCAGGCTAATCCCGTTATTTTTCGGAATGAATATCAGGTCCATGCATATGACCGCACGTATTTCAATAACTTTCTCCTTGCCGATATTCAGAAACAATGGCATTCGCCCCCTTCTTCTACTCCAAGGCTTTTCGCTGTCCGAGGGGTCAAGTTTTCTCACTTTTCGGTACAGTGGAACACACTTTACTTTCCTATGCTTTGATACCTTCTTTGTATATTTTTTCATTGGAGTATTTTTTACGCAATTTTACTTATATTTTTTTTGTTTTATGGTTTTTTTTTTTATCTTAGCTCGTTTCGTTAGTGAATTATCGATAGTAAAAATAATAAGACTAATAATTGCCATTTCAATTACATCTCTTGGTTCAGGTTTAATACTAATAATTTTTCTATTTGTTTTTAAACATTATATAGTTCATAGAATTGCACTGATAACTGGCTTTAAAGATATGTAGAACAGATAAATTTCTTTTATATATATATAAATACTTACCTAGTTAATACGCTTACCAATCATAGCATTGAAAACTTGCTTCAACACAGTCAGACACCTGAACTCTCATGAAAAAAAAAAAACGACTGAGTACTCTAAAGACCGCGATGATTGCCCAAAATCTCGGCTGTTGATGTTACTATTCGCTTGAATCAAAACAAGTGTACCCATGACTGCCCAGCCACATGAGGCATAATCTCTCTCCCCCCGCTGTTACGTTATTAATTCTAAAGATTCCAAATGACGCTGTTGTGGAATCTAACATGCATTTCAACGAATGACATTTTACACTGATGATATTTTTACATAACTATCTTCATTACACAGAATACATGATAATTAGAACAACATTCTGGGATAATACACTGTCAATATACTCTCTCTCTCTCTCTCTCTCTCTCTCTATATATATATATATATATATATATATATCTATATATATATATATATATATATATATATATATATATATTATATATATTATATATATATGTATATGTATATATATATATATATATATATTTATTTATATTTACATACCAAAAAGAAATAATTCTGTTCTTCACACCCACTTAGAATACAGTCACCAGTACAATTCTGTGAACTATATAACTTTCAAAAATAGATTAAGATAAAATTATTAGAATTACAAGAGCTGAAACAGATGATATAATGAAAATTGTTATCATTATTCTTTTCTATCATTTTTACTAGTGTGGTTCTGCCAGAGGTTTAGAGGTTTATCTCTTTTTGATAGAGTGGTTCGTTGTGGTAAGTTTCTGTTTCCCAGTATTAGCAGTTACGACTTGGACCATCGACGGATGGTCTCTTTTTTTGGTAACTTTTTCATAAGTTGTATTTCGACAGAGATCTTTCACATTCACAATTGATCCCTGATCCCCTCTACCTGCCGAGACCGACCAGATTCGCTGAACAGCAGCAGCAGCAGCACCTGTTTGCAGCAAATGTGCCTCGCTGTCGAACTTCTCAGCCCCAGAGGTCCTTTATTCCTCACACCGTTGGACTGTGGAATAGCCTCCCTGAGGATGTCGTGTAGCTGGGAATTCT
>NC_089743.1:81547470-81579970 GCF_040412425.1 Macrobrachium rosenbergii | reverse complement strand
CTCTCTCTCTCTCTCTCTCTCTCTCTCTCTCTCTCTCTCTCTCTCTCTCTCTCTCTGTAAGCATCCGAAAATTTTATGTAAGTTAAATTCAAGTTGTGATGAAGAGGACTTTGTATTCCGTCAACAACCTCCAACCTTACTGCATCACAATTACAGTTTTGCAGAGAAAGAGTTTAAATAAACTCCTAGAAATTTTAAAACATTTCCGCGTCTCATGCCCTGAAATGAGCAGGAATTACTTTAGATTTATTTACGATTTTATTGCACTGAGTCCTTTTGGAGCGTGTTAGTATACTTCATTAACATTAATAAGTTTTGCCAGCTTGCCAGTGGAAGGTTATGGCTTAAATAATTAGTATTAACAGATTTACTTTAAATTTGCTGTCCAGTCCTCATTGTGACCCATTGCTGGTCACGCAATTGATCTGATGAGTGTTTCTAAAATCTGGTTTATGGGATGAGGCTGCTAGCCCCGATCGATATACTAGTCGCCTGACGTGACCCAAATTTTTCTTTGCTTAGAGAATGAAGAGACCAGTTTCCTGGAAAGATGTTATTGTGCTCTTAATTTACGTATTTATGACTCTTACTTTTACCGATTTTATAGTATTTACAGAATTTTTAAATACTTTTCATTGGGACGCTTAGCGGACGTTGTGAATTCCATAGGGCTTTCTTCTCTACCGCCCATATTTAAGTGTAATCCTGTTGAAGAACTTACTCATTATTTTATCTGACTATTTTTCCTTAGATTGTTGGCTTCCTAGAAACTTAAACTGTAATTCGACCCAATAATGGCAGAAACAGGGAAGGGATATTTATTTGGTCAACCTGAGTTAAAATTTCAAGAATTCTTTTCTGGCCTTCGAGCTAGTTGCTCATAATGGAATGTAGACTGAATGAGACCCTTCCGGCCTCCCCACCAAACACCCCACCACACCCCCTCCTCCCAAAGAAAGAGGGGGAAAAATAGAAGCGGTACCTCCCTCTTTAATGAGAAACAATTAATTATGCGAGAAAACTGCCTTGTTAGCGTCCCGAGGAAAAGTTACGTACTTTCAGAGAGGAAGTTTTTCCTCATTGGAGGAGGAGGAGGAGGAGGAGAAAAGAGATGAAATGAGCAACATTTTAAGAGACCGACCCCGCAATTAGATTGTCTGATTACGTTTGTCTTCATCTTTTTTTTATTATTATTTATTTCATCGCTGTCATTCATCTTGGCATTATCAGGGCATTATGTTCTTGACTTTGCTTTTCTGGGTTATATATTTTGATTAATAAGTATCTAAGACATTTATAAACCGGTTAAAAGACATATGCTGGATGTATTTTTTAAAAGCCCTGAATATATTTGCATGATTGTCATGACAAAGAAAACTGGTTGGAAGATGCCCAAGAAAATAAATGCTTATGTCGAGTGTTTCCTGTCATTTGGTACATGTCAGAAATTGAATACTGGGATACGTTGAATTGAATTATTTCTTCCTAAAGACGATTAAACAGATACGAATATTCCTCGCTTTAATTTTGTATATTTATATATTGGCGGTTGTATACTTTTTTTATTTTGTTTCTTTGAGTTAAGTAAATGGATAAATTATTTCTTCCTAAAAAGACGCAACCTTTAATTTTGTTTATTATTGGCGGTTGCAAAAATGGTGTTTTGTTTCTTGGTGATTTAAAAGTAAATGGATAATTGTGTTGAAGTATACAGTACGTAAGGGAGATTGTAAAGAAAATATGGGCCTTCCTTAAAAGAGCACGTGGCTTCATTTCTTTCAGTTTTGATGTTTGTAACTAATTAAAAATTTTCATTACATAGCAATTAGCGTTCCCGAATTACTGGGAGGTAATGAACAAGAAGCGACAAACTTCTAAACTTAACCCATTTTATGTTTAGTAATTTGATTGGGTTAACCTGAAAATAACTTAATTTGATTGGGTTTTAACCTGAAAAGAACTTAATTTGATTGGGTTAATCTGAAAATAACTGGTAAGAGTTATTTTCAGAACTAACCTGAATTTCTAAAGTGGATGAGACTGGGTTAATTATACGTAGAGTAAGCAGTTCTGGAAGAGTGGTAGGACGTGAAAGCAACTAGCCAAATATCAGCGGAGCCCCAGGAAAAAAAACTTAAATGATCAAGATTACGGATTATGAATGCACCGTCGAAAGAGAGAGAGGAAACATAAGTACCATAAATTGTGAAATTTACTTAATAAAAAAAAAAAGTATACCTCAGTTTTACCAGACCACTGAGCTGATTAACAGCTCTCCTAGGGCTGGCCAGAAGGATTAGACTTATTTTACGTGGCTAAGAACCAATTGGTTGCCCAGCAACGGGACCTACAGCCATTGTGAAATCCGAACCACATTATAGCGAGAAATGAATTTCTATCGCCAGAAATAAATTCCTCTAACTTTCATCAGCCGGTTGGGAATTGAACTCCGGCCCATCGAGTGACAGTCCGAAGCTCTACCGACTCACCCAACGGAGGGCTATTTACTTGATAATATGGCTGATACCGCATCTTCCTAATTATGTCTTAAGTTGCAATGACATGCAGGGAAGGGAGAGTCATGGTCCATCCAGAGGAAAACCGCAGCCTTCTGTTCACTGAGGAAAGGGGGACAGGCACCTTAAGAGAATCACTGAGAACGAGAACAAGTGAACAAGTTTCATACTTCTTTTGTGGATTTTTTTCGGGAGGAATGGTATTAGTAACTGCAAGTTAGTATGAGTCTTTGTGGCCCTTATTTATGGACAGGGGCTGACTTGAAAAACTTCACGTTGTATTTCTGATCGAGATCAGAGAGGGTTGATGACTAGTGGGACTCATTTAGCTTTGGAAGCTTGTGAGTCAGAAATCTTTATTGTATTTGTAAGGGTTATTTTTCTTTATAAAATTTTACCAAGATGTTGTAGGTGTGCTGAATGTTGTATTAGAGTGATATATTGATATACTATATATTTTTGACTTTTACAAATGATACATTGAATTGATTTTAATCGTGGATTTTTAATATGCAATCTATTTACATTTCGTATATGACTCATGATACTTGTTTTTCGATTTCATTGTGTTGTGGTCACTTTGTTTTCGTTACTAGACTGATGACCTATGAATATTTTGGTATTCCCTGTAATTGCTAATTCCTGATCTACCTTACTGCAGCTGCTGTTATGTAAAGAATAATCGTTATCATATTAATTACTTTGTTGTTGTTGTATTTTTTATTAATATTGTTGAATGAGACCAGGAGGCCAGTAATTTACCGAATAATGTCCGTGTTTCCCAGGGAGGAATATTCCATTTATGGTAGTGATGCATTTCATTTGTTTCTCAGCTTTCAGGTCATAAATATCTTTTCATTGTAACTGAATGTTTTCCATCGGTTAGAAAATTTCCTTGTTAATCATGTGCCTTGGGTCAGTGACTTTCCAGGGAATATTCTCTTTTCTCTGGACGTTGATCTTTGTTTTTGCAACACAGATATTTCTAGAATTTGCAAGATTTGTCACATCCTAATAAAAAAATTTTTCTTTTCAGAAATATTTTAGTTATATTTTTGTCAGGTTCATTTCTTTTGCCTAGCCATTCGAAATGTTTTATAGTCTGGGGAGTATTCTGAAGGATCCATTATAAGTCTTATCAGTCGGTAACGTTACAATTTTATATGAAGGCTATGTAGTTCAATGTGCTTGGAAGTGTCCATCTGTAAAGGTGCAGTAAAAACACATTTCTCCGTAAATACACCGATACAAAGAGTTTATTGACCTGAGCAACCATTCGTTAGTGTCTGTGCCTTGGACATGCTTTATATGTTGTGACAAGGCACATGTGTGATTTATTTTTGTCGATTTAATCTTGAAACTTATTCGGTTCCTAAAACTGGCTGACGTATTCAGTGGATTTCACACGAGTATGGCACCTGCGCTGCTCAGGACTCGTAGTAGGCATTTCGTGGTGATTACGTTTTATTTATGACAAGCAGGTGATTATTGGGCATTTGTGATTAATAGGTGACATTCGGCCAGGACACCCGTATAAAGACTAATTGGATATTTTATTTTCCGTCGATTCCAGCTGTTATTAGTACGTGTCTCCTTTATATGTCGAGCTGCCTTTTATGACTGATTAATTTCAAGTTCCCAAATGTTGAATAAGAGCCATTTCTACATTTGGAAAACCGCGTTGCGTGTGCAGTAGTTGTGGCTGTTAAACGAGTCACCTGAAACTTGAAGCAAGTCATTAGTGACTCATTTAATGAATAGATCTGGTCATTAATAGGACTTGCATTCAATTTTCTAATTGGTGTCAGATATTGACGTAGAAACATTTCGTCTCTCAGAACTGACTGTACGATATTCGCTATATATAGTGTGTGTGAGCTTTCTAGGAGAAATTTGAAGCTTCATTAGACACGACGACCATTTGGAATAAAGTCAAAATCAGACTCTGTCAGTCGTTGCTCGCAGTCTCTCGAGAATAAGACCAAAATGGATTGGACAAACTTCCTTTTCCAGCAGACTGGATGGTGTGGTTCTTCTTGATGGTGGAAATGCAGAGAGTTTTGGTTGGATTTTTAGCTGTAAAACTTAAAATTTCAATTTTGTTTTTGTTATGTTTCTCCAAATTTTCTCTTGGTAAATACCATGTTTTCCATATTAACAAAGCAAATTAGTTCATCTATCTACTGTATATATACACATATGAATATATAAATAAATATATTTATATATATACATATATATATATATATATATATATATATATATATATATATATATATATATATATATAATCAGATCTTGACTCTTTTAATATTAAAATTTCAGTGGTACAGTTTTCTCAACTGTAAAACGTAATCTAAATTTTTCTGTAGTATGTTTTAGATATAATAGAGTTATAATACTGTATGTGCTTCATATCAGTGTTAGGTGTGGTTTATATAAATGGTATCTACAAGTGAGTTATTATATATGCCCTTATTCTATATAAATTTACAGATGCACATTCTTTTTATATATATATATATATATATATATATATATATATTATATATTATATATATGCATATATGTATATATATGTAATGTATGTATGTATATATATATATATATATATATATATATATATATATATAAAATCATATTCGTATATACATATATGTACAAATATAATTAAAGATTTAGATTTAAGATCACATTAAAACACTGCATACATCCACACAAGCATTTGATAAACTTGAATAGAATTTTTTCTTTTCTGTTCTTCAAAATCAGTAATATTTACTGGTATTTCTAATTACAGTTTCGCCCCCGAACAACAATGGCGACAATTGCCAGACGGAAGGTAGGAATGAATTAGTTCTAGTGTAACTAATCCAGAATAACAAAAACTAATCCGTCTAACCCTCTTTGATGTGCAACTAATTACTGTAGTTTTTTTTTTTGTTTATTGTCAGTTCCACAAACACTAACCTATTTAGTTAATGACTGTCTAACCATTCAGTTTTAATTGCAATTAGAGACTGATCATTGATCATGATTGTTATTAACACCGCTTCAGAAGTCTCTCCTTTAAGAATGGCGTTGCAAAACGCCTCTATGTCGTTAATCTGTGAGACATTGAATTAACTAGAATATTGCATGAAGAACTTGTTTGTCTAAGATTTAAATCAGTATCTTATTAACTGCAAAGTTATTTCATTCTTAGATCTACATTTCAGATTCTCTCAAAAATTTTGCGAATAGATAAAGTAGCTATTATTGCATGTACAACATTAAGTTTCAAACAATCAAGCTTTTATCTAAATCGTTCGTGCCTGAAAATAGTGTAAGCTATGCAGGCTATACAGATTGAGGTATAACGGAAATACGATAGAAGAAATCAGCTGTTACTTTTGCATAATTGAAATACATAAGCTTTAAACCCATGTCATATATACACTGTCATTTCTGCTTTCTGTTTTATTTTGTTTGAGTAGATAGAATTGGTGTTTAGCGTCAGCTGTAAGCCTAAATGTTAACTAGGTGTAAATTGTTCGTATGTAGTTGCAGATATGGCCCGCCTAGTGCTTGCTTTGTTGTAGTGCTATTGTGTGTTATTATTTGATGTTGTTGTTGTTGTTTGTGGGTGGTGCTACCGTACTTGTCTGCATATAGCGTTGAGGAGAACTGGACCCACGAATTTTCCGCAAGATCTTTGCCGTACAACGAAAGTTCTCTCCCTTCTCACAACTGAAGAGAATGTAAGGCTGACTCATAATTGTGGATGGCTTTTTATATTTGTTTTTGTGGAATTACATGGATTGCGTCTTAATCTGCATGATTTAAGACCCAGGTATTGTAGTCTATTTTGTCATTTTGTGGAGAAAACAAGACATTGGTGTCCTTTATGAATATTTTCTGTCATTGCACCTATTTGCGGGGTCAGTGGTTTTTTTATAGGTGGATGCTGCTATTGATAATTCAGGATAGGATTGTGCAAGAAAATGTCAATAAAGTTTCAGGTATAGGAAATGCCACTGCTAACACAAGCTTTGACATTTTAAGTGGCTGTTTTTTCCCTTCAAAATTTGGCCCGTAAAATCCCTGAAACACAGAGAATTTAAGAAAAAAAAATATTTTTTAGTTTGCGAAGCTAACTTTGTAACCTCATAATTTCAAAAGCTTCATTTACTAATACTTTTTATTGATTAGCCATCAACGTTCTAAATATAGTTTTTGTACTTATCTTTTTGTATTGTGAGAAGTTATGAATTGATATTCAGGGCCAGCAATAATTTGTTTGCATTCACTTTCGCTAGAGTAATTGGCCTGTCACATTCATGATTAATTATAAAAACTGACCTTTGTGTACACTTTATGAAACTGAAATTTTTTACTTTCTAAAATCTGTTTGCAAAATTCATCTGCCATAGAAAACTATATACTGTCTTGTGTTGCCGTGGGATTTACACAGCTCAGGACTCATTTCGTATTTTTTTTAAATATCTACCAAGGTCTTTTCGTGGAATTTCCGACACGAAATGGTTTGATGGGTAGTGAAATTTAGGCAATAAAATACTAAGTACAAATTTGTATTTTTGGTTGTAAGCAGACACAGAACAATGTGTGATATGTACATGGAGGCAGATTTGCTTGAGTTGGAAGACACCAAAAACGTAGTTTAAAAAATGCGAACCGTAAGAATCCTTTGGTATCGCCAACCGTGAGTATTGGTCGTAATTAATGTTACCCGAATGTGTGTGCGCAGCTTCAGAAGAATCCAGAGGTCATTCACTTGACTAGCAAACTTGATCTGAATAGAAATGTCGTGTAAAAATAAATGATCAGAGCAAAGTGAACAGAAATCTTAATAAAATCGATTGGTAAATGTTAATAGTAATTTACAAAATAGACAAATCACGGAAGAAAAATCAAATTAGCTTAAATATGTTGTAAATCGCATTGTAGCGACATTAATACAGAAAAAGTCCAAAGTATTATAGAGAGCAGTTTTATAGTTCCTGAAACCCTCCCAGAGAATAACATTGTGAAATTGAGATACTTCAAATGCAAGTTCGAGTCCTTGCGGGGGCAAGCATTCTTTGGCAATGGCAGGGAGGGCCAAGGACGTAAAGCTTGCGAAAGGAATGACTCCATGATTGTGTACGAGTATGTGTATGCATGCATGTGTTGCACATTCTTATGTGGGGGAAGGTATATTTATAAAATATTATGCCTTAAATTTAGTATGGTAATTTGGAATAATTGTAAATAATCTTCTCCTTCGACAAAATGCTGTATATTAGAAGTCGCTGCCAGAAGTGTTTCAAAATGTGACATCCATCACTTTTGTTAAAAAGATTTCCCGTTTTTGCTTGTTGGGATTGAAGAATTTTTGCCAAGGCTTTATCTTATTAACGGAACAAATAAAAACAACAAATGACTGCGTTCATTAGTCTCCTGACCCGTCCTGCTGTTGTCATTGGCTCCATGGCAAACAACCCGTTAGGTTCCTGGTATTGGTGGAGCTTTGGAGCTTTGGAGACGGCGCGTGCGTTAAATTAATAGCCTTGGGTTTTCTCTCAAGTCTTTTGGATATTTTAGATTGCTGCTCTTCAGGTATGCATTCTGCACTTCTGTGTACGGGATATGATGTATAACTTTTCTATGAATATGTATATCCTCATTCGTGTATAATAACAGCTTTTTCATAGGGTTATAACGATAAATATCGGTACTCAATTTTTTGTCGTGCTGTTAGAGTCGTGGGTGAGATGTGTACTTGATTTCGGTCTTCGTTAGTTTCACATAATAGTTTTCTTACAGAGTTGTTATTCTTCTCTTTTTTTCTGTCTGCCAAGTAGAATATATTGTAAAGTGCAGAAGACATTTGTTAACCGTCACTTGACAACTAATTCATTTTATAATTTTGATGAAATTCTCTGATAACAATTAAAAATCATTACGGCGAAACAGTAACGCAGAGCGAAAGTTCTTACATTACAAAACGTATATGGTAATGGATAGCTTAATCAGCTCAGTCTATTCAGACTGTATCCAGTCGGATGCAGAATTTCGTCCAGAAGCCGAGAGATAATGAAACTGGTCAGCGCCATTAGCCATTGTTCGAGTCTGTGATGAAATGACAGTTTTTTTTTTTTTTTTTTTTTTTTTGACTCAGCGTTTTTCCTTCCCTTTTTTTTTTCCTTCTCGTCTCTGAAAAGGAAGAACTACCGATCGCTCCCTGGATTTTTCGTCCAGCGGGATTTCGGTAATAACGGTTCCTCGTTCCACGAACGCACCTGCGTGGTTGTCGTCGGTGGCAAGAAGAACCCTGTTGTTATGAATTAAGCTGGCAAGAAGAACCCTGTTCTGTTGTTATGAATTAAGCTGGTCTTAAGCCAGAGCGTACGCTTGGAACTGTGTTTTAATAGGTAATAATATCTGAGTTTATGTGCTGAAATTTTCTATATCTAGATCCATCACTTGATAGGACGAACTGGAAACGAACTGTTATCAAGTTTTTACGGAAATAATATGTGTTGAAAATATATATATATATATATATATATATATATATATATATATATATATATATATATATATATATAGCTATATATATATATATATATATATATATATACTATATATATATATATATATATATATATATATATATAAATGTGGAAAGACTGCAGTAAATTTTTCAGGTCAGGAATATTCTTGTTCGTACTCTCTCTCTCTCTCTCTCTCTCTCTCTCTCTCTCTCTCTCTCTCTCTCTCTCTCTCTCTCTCTCTCTGCATTTGTATAACATGTAGGGACGTTAAAAACTTTCTTTAAGTTTGAAATTTCAATTAATTTTTTTTTTCACTCACTTCAGTGTTTTCTTTATTTATTAAATGATCAGTAAATGTTGTAAGCACTCTATTGAAATATGCAATACTCGCTCTCTCTCTCTCTCTCTCTCTCTCTCTCTCATCGTGTGTGAGAAAGGGGCGGGAAAGGGGGTGTATTGGGTGAGGGGGAGGAGGGTTTGGGAGAAACTGTGGAGGGGTTGGCTTCATTGCGAGTCACAATTAGCGTCCTATTCATAGAAATGGGGTTAATTGTTTTAGGGACCAGTCTCTCTCTCTCTCTCTCTCTCTCTCTCTCTCTCTCTCTCTCTCTCTCTCTTCTTTCACGAGCTCCCAGCTGAGAACAGCCCCCTCCATTCCATCCTCGTACCTTGTATAAATAGGATACAACACTCTTGATTAATAGTTGTTTGGGACAAAGTTTTCCGAAGCCAGTCGATGGAAAACATCATCATGGGCAACAACGTACATTAAAATCATATTGTCACAACAACATCGACTGGGGTTGTGGCCACCATATTAACAACAGCAGCCGCAATAACGTCGATAACTACATTAGCAGCAAAATTTAAGTATATAAATTTACAGCAATATATAATCAACGATTATACAACAACATTGATAACAATAACGACAACACACGAACAAAGTAAGTGACTTGCGTAAGCGAGAAAGAATAAAATCAAGGGCTGTCGAGACTTTCCCTCATTCTGTCACTTTTTCCTTATTTACTAATACTGAAGTCAACCCTTTTTAGAGCCCCCCCCCTCCCCTCCTTCTATCCCTCTCCCGTGAGTCTCCTGGGAGGAAATTGGGGCGGGGGCCTGGCTCTCTTCTTTGAAAAGAAAATGGCGTCCCTGCTGATGGATTATACAGCTCGATACCTATTTAATGATGGATACATTTCGATGGTGGCCGTCTCTCTCTCTCTCTCTCTCTCTCTCTCCTCTCTCTCTCTCTCTCTCTCTCTCTCTCTCTCTTTAATCTGAAGAAATGGCATGTTTGAAATTCACCTTTTGCCATCAATGTTTTTATTCATGACACTATCCAGTGATATATTGCTGGGGCAAACGCTGCATGTAATTTGGTAAAAAAAAAAAAAAAAAGATAGCTATATTTATTTGGAATGTTGTGCAAAGTCTTTTATTTAGATGAAGACACTTAAGTAGTACTGGTCCCGGCCAATAATTCCATGCGCGACCGCCAAGAAAAGCTATAGACTATTTTGTTACACAAGGTCCTTGAACACCGGTGTTGAACACGGCATTTGGCCTGTATCTCTTCCTGATATATATATTAGAGAGAAGGATAATCCCAAGTGTAGCAACCTGGTTGCGATGCGTCGGTATTTTCGAGCTTTATGTTCGTTCGTAAGAGAACTTTGTGTCCTTTTTCAGCATCACATAACACATTTTTCATGCATGTTCCCTTACGTAATGTACCATCAGTGTTTTGCCTCATTCATTAAGTCATACTGTCTCCTTCGTTAGGTTTATTTATTCAGTTTGTATTATAGTTAATTGCCTAAGTATTTAGGCTTTATTTTTTGACTAGGTTGCTCTCGGAAAGATACAGGAAGGTCTTAACACTAGTCAGATGGCTAGATCTTGTGTTTGCTCTTTTGCGCTTTCATAGGAAAAGAACGTTAAAGGTTTTTCATACCTGTAACTATTAGTGTATCTTAAACATTATTGTCTGTTTTTTATGCACTGATCGTTTTCCAGTCCGGGAGTTTTCATGCGTCCAGGGTCATTTATATTACTCTCTCTCTCTCTCTCTCTCTCTCTCTCTCTCTCTCTCTCTCTCTCTCTCTCTCTCTCTCTCCTCTTGAACAGCCGGGGCAGCATTTGATTGCCGCATATTTCGTCATAGCTGCTTAACATCGTGAACAACAGGTGTGCTAAACCACTCGACCGGTGTTATTAAAAGTTATGCACCTTCCTCTCATGATTTTTTATTTACATTTTTCTATTTTTTGCCGTCGAGGTCGTCCTGAAGCAGGATGATGAAATAAAAGAGATAATGGAAGGGGGAGAGGAAATGTTGGAGAGGGGGGGGGAAAGAGGAGGAGGAGTATGTGGCGGAGGAAGAAGCACAGAAAAACAGGTAGGAGGAGCACCTGCAACCACTCGAGCGTTGGGGGAGGAGTCACGCACTAAATTAACAAAAATAGATCATTTGTTCGCCATTGTTATGCCGCCATAATTGATTGCTATCAACACTAAACAGACGCCGCCTTTCTCTCCTCCTTCTCTCTCCTCCCTCCTCCCCCTCTCTCTCTGTATAGCATGTATAATTATATTGCTTCCCCGCCCCCACCCACTCCTATTCTTAATTTCTCTATTATCATTATCTATTATAATTAAAATTGTTTTACCTTTGTTCAGAAAACTGTGAGAATCTCTCTCTCTCTCTCTCTCTCTTCTCTCTCTCTCTGTCTTATAGCATGTATAATTATATTGCTTTCCCTGCCCCACCCCTTCCCTATTCTTAATTTCTCTATTATAATTATCATTCTTCCTATCATATCCCTTTAAAATTGTTTACCTTTTTTTCAGAAAGCTGTGAGATTTTTAAATCTCTCTCTCTCTCTCTCTCTCTCTCTCTCTCTCTCTCTCTCTCTCTCTCTCTCTCTCTCTCTCTCTCTCAATGCCTTACACTGTTTCTATTATAGGCTCTCATTCGAGGAACGTGACACGTTTTAGATTTGTTTTCAAATTTTGGGGCGGGAAGCCTTTGTTGTATTCTACCTAGCATCCCCTTCCCGTATAGTATGCGGCGAAAAAGAGGCCAGTGTTGGTGAAAGCGTACAGTCGGCCATGTCTAATTTTACCTGTTGAAGCAGATGCTCTCGAATTCTAATGGCAGGGTCTGTCAAATTTGCTTTAGTTGCCATGGTATCTTTGAAATGTAATTTTGTAGGCAGAACCCTTTGCTCTCAGTTAATGTGAATTGGAGGCTTAAGGCTCAGGTGATATTCAGTATTATATTAATAAAAATATATTTTGGTATTTAAAAATTTTTATGCGTATATAGCTTTTGATGTGAGGATTAGAAATTTTGAAGATACGACTCGCATTCCCATTCAGAAATATTGTAGAAATAAATTTCAAATGGATAAGAAAAAGAGTGATTTTCGAACAGTTTCCATACTATGGCTAGAACATGTTGATTATGATGAAATTTTTTGGTGTCATTATGGTTAATTATGATGCGCGTCATTTCTAGGAAAACCTTTGAAAAACGTTCCCCTTGCTGCCCAGTGTGACTTTGCATACGGTCAATTTACGAAGTGAGGAGCGCAGTTGATGAAACCTTTCATATGATATGCCACATTTGTCTGTGATTGCCAATCAACCATTGATTTGAAAGTGACCAAAAATACATTATGATTTACTGAGAGAGTTTTAAAGAGATAGGCTTCATTGAAAACGACTGTATTGATTGACTAACCCTTTAAATGAATTAACGAGTCTTGTCAAAAAGCTTTAAACTGAGTTACTGTTTACTGAAAACATTGTGTTATGACACTGTGAAAATAAAAAGGCTATGAGAAGAAAGATGCATTTAAAAATGACTAGAGAACGAGGTATAGCTGATTTTTTTGACAAACGCAATGATGATATTGACATTTAAGAATGTTTCAGAAAAATTATGTTTACAGAGATATTTCAGAAAGACTCATGCTTCATTGAAGGAGACTCGAAAGAAGTAAAACCTTTTATCTTTTTGTAAAGACACTGAAGACGTATATAAGGTCGCGGGAAAGGTATTGAAAGGGCTTTGAAAACCCTTGATTATTCAGAAGAACCTTCACAAGGAACACTATGATAGGCTACTTGAAAAACGTTGTATATTAAAGTTTTATTTTAATGTAAATAGAATATAAAGACTTATGAAATAGTCGAAAGTAGAGCGAAAAAAGAATGCCGGCAATAAAGACGGGTATAACAAAAGAATACGTACAACAAAGTGAGAATCACAAGAAACCGATTGAAATGAAGGGAACCGGAATAATGAAGTAAACAAGAAAAAGAAAATCGAAAAAGAGAGAAGTGTAAAATTGTAAAAGAACGTTGAAAATGAGAAATGGCCATTAATTGTCTCTTGTCTTTTTCTTTCCGTTCATTTTTTATTTTTTTTTTTGTACAAAACATTCGACGAAGTTCACGTCAACGGAAAAACGTTTGATACAGAAAAGGAAATGAAAAATGGGGAAAAAAAAGTAGGTTTCTTATTCGGTCCCACTCCACCGAAGGTGGTTTGTGGGACCCGCAAATTCAACAGCTGTTAACAGAGAATTTTCGAAGAATCACACTGCGTACTCCATATTAAATGTCAAGTCCACTCTATCATAACACTCAGTATAAAAAAAACCTTTTTTTTTTTTTTTTTTGAAAGACGATATTTTCAGCCCTCCTAATATCAAGTGGGAACTTATTGTAGAGTGGGACTGGAAATTTGAAGGCTCTAAAACTAAAACCAACATTCTATGCGCATCTTGGCTCAAACAGGATTAAGGAAGGAACAAGTTAAACGTAAGAAAAGATCGAGGGGTACGCCAGGAAGGGTAAAAGTACTGAATAAAATATAAGTTACACAAAGCCTGCATAGTCCCGATTATAACTGCAATGGAGGAGTTCTCTCCTTGCAGTGGAAAATAATTAACCGGTTTGTTATTTACCATAGGACTAATTCCCTCTTCAGCCGAAGCTGAGGTAAATCAGTTTGTTAAAAGAATGAACTGCCGTCGAATATTCAAAGTATTTATTTGTAAAATTCCCCGGTCGATATTTGAATATTCCAAGATTTTCCGGTATAGCCCTCTCTCACCCGGATTGTAAACTGACAAAGTTACACCCACTTCATTCAGTACCAAAATTAGTCGCCTGGGTACAAACGCTCAGTCATCAGAATTTTAAATTTTATTACTCAGGTCCGAGTCATATCCTATTTCGTAAATTTACTACTCAGGATCGAGTCATGGCCGATTTCGTAACTTGAACGTGATAAGGAACAGTAATATTGCCATCGATGATCCTCACCAGCGGTGACACCACTATTGATAATAACTTTGTCGTGTGTGCTAGCAATGAGAGTGAAGATGTTTATATTGTTTATAAGACAATTTCTGATTAATCACAAAGGTATGAAATTTGTTGGGTTAATGTCTTGTATGTTTTTTTTTTTTTTCAGTAAACAGTATTGTAACAAAACAACTGCCTGTTTTCATGTTAGGGTTTTGTATCCTCGACTTTATTATTATTATTATTATTATTATTATTATTATTATTATTATTATTATTATTATTATTATTAAACTATCTGTAGTTTAATTATTATTTGATTTTCTTGTTTATTTTTCTTGTATATGTTAATGCCCACGTTTCTCCCAACCCATTTCACTTTTGAAGGGCCTAAAATTAAATTAAGTAAAACCTAGGCATCCTCTCGTTTAGTTTTTAGCTATTACTTGCCTTATTCCATTGAGACTGATTTCCATTCAAAGTTATAATATTCGAGAGGAATGGATCGGGAATTCAGAAAGCTTTTTTTGATAGGACGGAAAATGGGAAACTCCCCTTTGAGTTATTTTATTTGGTATTCCATCTTTGCTCGCTTTCTCCTCTTTTTTTTCCCGTAAGAAAATCATTCAAGACCTTTCTATCAAGGCCCTTTCATCACCACACCCAAAGTCTCTCGTCTCCACCATCCTTACGTAACCGTCTACCCTCTTGGCTGCACCTTCAGCTCCTCTTAACACTATTGTTCCCAGAGAGAGAGAGAGAGAGAGAGAGAGAGAGAGAGAGAGAGAGAGAGAGAGAGAGAGAGAGAGAGAGATTTTAAGCGCGACAGTACTTTTGAGCGACATCTCGAACACTTGTCTTCTGCTTCTTCTTCTTCTTCTTCTTCATCCATCGGCTGGAACGAGACGACCTAAATCAATGACCTCGTTGATTCCAGTCTCCTGATACGCCTCATGGACGGAATTTACATTTAAATTTGATTTCTGTTCTCGGGCTCATTTCTATATTTCTTTCTAGCCGGGGACGAGGTTGCCAATATATGGAATATTTATATTCGAGAGAAGCTATGTATTCGTCTTCCTCCTCCTATCCCCTCAAAGAAGGGATGGCACACTGGGATTATTGTCGGAAGAGGGGGATATTTATGCGACTTATCTTCTCTTTGGAATGGATTTAGACTGCCGAATCTGCATTTCCGGTTACATATTAGCTCATCTTTCTTTTTAGATCAGAGGTAATCTTGTTTACGGCTTCGATAAGGATTCCTTCCTCTTTTTCTTGTGGTTTGCAATCAGTTTTTTTACTGGAATATGTATCTAGTCCCATGAAAGCCTAGAAAATATTTCTAGAGCCTGGAAAGCATAATATCCAATCTTGAGTAGCCATTGCTTTATGTGTTTCATTTATAATGGGATTTCTCTTGTAATACATCGTTTTAAAAGTTTAGGGATAATTTCCTATCAACTAATGTATCGTTTTAATAGCTGGAGAGGAATTTCCTCTCAATTAATGGGTCGTTTGGATAGCAGAAGAGACATTCCCTCTCATCTAATGGGCCATTTTGTTAATCGCTGGAGAGAAATTTCTTCTTCTGATGTTTCGTTTGTCATAATTTTCCATTATCTGGATACTGAACTGATATCCAGAACGCCATAACATCACAGAATTACTCGCCGATCAGTCGTCGGTAGCAGCGTATTACGGCGACTTTCGAGTAACCCTCGAGCATTTTCAGTTGAACAGACATCAGAGTCAAGAGCGAATGGGCATTTCATAACAAACGTAAAATAGGGGCCACTGTTGTGGAAGGGTCGCTCGACCAAAATAAGAGAAAGAAAAATAATCTCAAAGATAAATTTGACGTTGACGTCCGCCACGCGGCAAGCCCTCATTGGTTGTCAGTTTCTCTCCCTAACCATCCAGATTAATAGTTTGGACTTAGAGAGAGAGAGAGAGAGCTTCTTTCTCTTTGTATGTACGTGTATATAACACAGATGTATATACAAAAAAGGAAACTCCCAAAAGATTTCTACAAAAACTAACTAAAAATCGCTCATTTCCCCATAGTTTTCTGCTTAGAAATGAATTTTTTAAGGGAAACTGACTCGGTGTTTACATATGCCAAATATGTATATAAAATCCACATTATGCTTTGAGAAAATGTCGGGTATTATTTTTTCTCTTGTTTATTTATAAGTTCTGAGTGTCATTATAGTTGCATTTTCTCATTTCATGAAGTCGACGATAATGCTGTGAGGAAGACTACAAAGTACCTCTCTCTCTCTCTCTCTCTCTCTCTCTCTCTCTCTCTCTCTCTCTCTCTCTCTCTCTCTCTCTCATATTGTTCTTCATTACCACGCCATAAGAGTTCTTGTTGGACAACGCAAAAGAACATTCTAATTGGGGACCTCAGGTATTATGTCGATACGATTGTTATGCTAATCCAATTTCGAGAAATGGGAGGGCCCTGGGCGTTTTAGGGGTAAGGGGTAGGTAATTGGATTGAATTTCAACAGCTCCACGATAGAAGTGGCCTTTGTCAATTGTAGGAGCTCCTCTAATTCATATATTATTATGATGTTTGCTTCCATCCGTTTGTTTGCTTTGACTGATAAACTCTTCCTGGATGGCTTCATATATTTTCTATTTTTCCATAATCTGGAAGGTCAATTTAATGTATATCTAATGTATATCTATCTATCTACATATATATATATATATATATATATATATATATATACATCTATATATATATTATGTATATGTATATATACATACATACATATATGTATATGTATATGGTTTTGTGTGTATGTATTATATATGTATATATTTAAATATATATCCAGTATGTATATACATACATACATACATACATACATACATACATACATACATACACACAAACCAGAGTCCACACCGTTTCTGTCCAGTGAACCGAATTAAAGGACTGTCGTCGTCAGGAGAGAGACGCCCTCTCTCTTTACCCCTCCATAACGATCCCATTCCTGTCTCCCATTCCCCTCATTCCTGTCAACCCCCCATCCCCCTTGCTCTCTCCCTCCCCCCCCCTTTTTCAGTGATCAATAAACACCCACTAATGGACAAAATGATAAAATTCCGGTCCGCTGGTTTACTGTACAATGTATAGAGTAGGTTTTCCGATAAAGAATTTTCTCTCTCTCTCTCTCTCTCTCTCTCTCTCTCTCTCTCTCTCTCTCTCTCTCTCTCTCAAGTGAATTATGTCAAAAGCAAAGAAATTTAAGTGCAGGAAAGATATTACACAGCAACGCATTATTGTAAATCCTGATAAATCTCTCTCTCTCTCTCTCTCTCTCTCTCTCTCTCTCTCTCTCTCTCTCTCTCTCTCTCTCAATATTGTACCTTTTTTATTTTTTAAATATTCTGTAAATGTAAATGTAAGTGACCTCTTTTCATTCTTGCTTTCATCCCTGGCAATTTATTGAATCTTGTTTTTGTGCTTCCCACTAGGAACACTTTGCAGAAGTTTGCATTATTATTATTATTATTATTATTATTATTATTATTATTATTATTATTATTATTATTATTATTATTATTATTATTATTGTGGTTGTTGTTGTTACAGTACACCTATTCATTGACCCGTTAACAAGTTTATTCAGAATGTGAAACTCATTTTGGAAAGACATAGTATCATGAACTTCAACAAATCACACTTCCATCTTCTTTTGACAAGGAAATAAAGCTATAACTTTTTCTCTGTAGAAACTCATTCTTTGGTTTTTTGTTTTCCAATTTCTCCCTTAGCAAATCCTGTGTGGTGGCTCCCTTACCTTACCGCATCTGTATCGTGCCTTGTCTTGCCATGTGTCTAGACTAACAATGCCCTTATGACCTTCTTCCTTGTTTGGTTAATGGGTTAAGTTGATTGTCGATGAACTTGTCCCAGTGTCTGCATTATTTTTCACTCGCTTTCAACTCCAGCTTTTGTGGTTTTTCGCGGAAAAGTGCGCTAGTTCTTCCTTTTCCAAGAAAAGTTTTATCATTAGCCTCACCATAGATGATTACCGAATTCCTGTGATTATCATTATGGTTTTTGTAATCAGAAAATGTTATGCCATTAACCGTGAACTTTCTGGGACATTTAATAGGATCTGGCACAAGGTCTTTTCATACTAATCTCTGTATACGGTGGCTTTATTCTAGTCTGTAAATTGATATCTCAATTTTTCCAACATAAATGATGTAACTTCATTGTGACTGAGGCGTCTGCATCGGCTGATCACCACAGTTTTTTCTCCTTTTGATCAGTGTCCTCAAGTCTCTATTGTCCCGCATTCTTCAGAAGCAGTTGCCCGTTCCTTTTGAACTCCCTTCGGAAATTCTTAATTTGGATGAAATTGCATCGAGTATTGTGAAGGACAAAACTTAGTGTTGATCTTTGTTATATGCTCTTTCAGACATCATAATCACATTCGGTATTTTAGAATTTCTTACAAGAACTGAGCTTGAAGACCACATACCGAACCGAAAAATGTAAAGGAAATTGTTGATAAAAAATATTCCTAACTTACCGCACCTTGCCATCTTACTTCCTCACCTCGTCGTCTACCTCTGTTGTCTAATTTCTCTTGAGAGAATCCGAAAATGTTTAGACATTGCGTTATCTTACTCTTTGTTATTATCGTGCCTTGGACACTAATGCTGTCAAATATGCAGACTAGAATTAGTAAAAAAAAAATTCATCTTGTGGAGGAAGCAATTATTTATCCTGGAATTGATTTTTCCGTCACGGTCATAAGATCGCGCTCGTGTTTTTTCTTGTACATACTACTTTTGCAATTGGTGCTGGGAGCTAGTTTACTGTATACTGTCGACCTCTCGAGTCACGTGGCCTGCGATAAGACTTGTATTTTCTTAAGTGTTACACTGAAGCTTTAAAAGCAAAAATCAGCTGGCATTACCAGTACTTTCTCCCCTTACGTAAAAATTTAGAAGTCGCGTCGCCAGAGAATGAATGTGAGAAGGTCAGTATTCGGTTGTTAGCTGCGTTGATTTTTATTTTCGTTAATTATGATTTTATGTAGTTTTCCACTGGGTTTTATAGAGAGAGAGAGAGAGAGAGAGAGAGAGAGAGAGAGAGAGAGAGAGAGAGATTTTAAGGGGCTATTGACCAAATGCTCTAAACAGAAAAAACTTTTCGTTGTGGACGTAACCATAGAGTGAACAATAATTGCCACTTTCTGTGGCTTCCATTCTGCATGCTCTCTCTTCTGCTTCACCCTTCCAGCGCCGTCTGCACTACTCTGTACTACGCCTTATTAATTTCATTAACTTTAGTATGATCGGGAATTATAAGTGGTTGAGATGCATGTTTAGATGTTATTGTTATTGCTAATATGGGACAGGTGAAGAGTTAAAATTTGTCGTATGTCAGGAAACGACCGAGAGTCGATGGGGCTCTGGACACCTGGGGCCTTGTCTAGGGAAGGGGAAAGTGTGGGGGATGGGGGGCTTAGCCCTCGGAGCCGGGTAATTGTGTTATTTCCAGGCACCGACCAGGAACAACGAATGGTTTTTATCGGCAGAAGGTCGGTGTCGAGACCACCTTCGTCATGTCATTTGTGCTCTCTCTCTCTCTCTCTCTCTCTCTCTCTCTCTCTCTCTCTCTCTCTCTCTCTCTCTCAGAATTGACTTCCTTGTGGATGGTGAGGTAGTAAGAAAGAATTGCTGAATGACAGCGCTCGTCTTCAAAGGTGCCGTACATCATAAAAGAATGTTTTTTAACGCGATTTTTCCTTTTTTCTTTTTGATTTTCATCTCTTACGATCCTGATACATTTAGTTCACATCACTTCGTTCAGGTCTGTATATATATATATATATATATATATATATATATATATATATATATATATATATATATATATATATATATATATACATACATACATACACACACACACATACATACATACGTACGTACGTACTGTATGCACACACACATTTAGTTCACGTCACTTTGTCCAGGTCTATGTATATATACTGTGTGTGTGTGTTTGTATTATAAATATATATATATATATATATATATATATATATATATATATATATATATATATATATATATATATACTGTATACACATATACACACATACATACAGTATATATATGTGTATGTATGTATGTATGTATGTATGTATTATACATATAGATATAAGTTTGAGGTGTGTGTTTGAACTGTGCTTTTATAACGATCTACGTATGTACGTCTGTGTATGAATTGGCATATGTATATCACATTTGTTTATATGTTATATATATATAGTACTTTTTTCCTGGCCATGGCTTTATGTCACAGGGGTTTGCACAGCAGGTATGGCTTGTCAAACCTCCGTGACCGAGGTTGGGCTTAAGATCTAGCGACCATTATTAGGAATTAAAGGACGGCTGAGGTATGGTGCTGGATAGCAACAAAAAGTCTATAATGTTTTACATATATTTATTTAGTAGCAATAGTAGGGGTAGTAGCATTACTGACACAGGGACGATAACAGGCAGTTATTTTTTATACCTTTGCCCTTGTTTTCTCTCTTTTCCCTTCGCCCAAGGACAGTTTAAAGGCACTTTTTTGCGTTTCTTGTCTACCTCATCTTGAGGAAAAATATAATCTTGAAAATGACTTGAGATAAACCAGAACTAGTGGGCGTGCTTTTAGGTTTCATGTCCATTCTAAGTATGTGTTCTTCTGGATGTGAAAATTTAACTTTCAATTATTTGGGTTATTCACTTTTGAAACGATTGTATTATGTATGATGATGGACTGGGAATTATGATAATGGTATTTTTGTGTTACTGGTATGTTTTTGTTACCCCAAGGATGGTACGTAAATTTAGCTGGGACTTCATCATTATGGAGAGCTATTAGTATTCTTTGACGATCTGACCCCAAGGCCAGAAGCTGGAACCTGTATTTCATGCAGCAATTAGCACACAGACACACACACACACACACGATTCAGTATGATTTTTTAGAGAGACAAAAAGGATAGAGTTTGTATATGCTACGTTAGCCAGCTTCCTCTTTTTATTATTTTATTTTAGGCTTCTATGTTTTCTATGTTTTGGCAAGATCTTGTTTACATTTATCAGCTTCATTTTGGTAGTTCTTCCGTAGCGTCATATTTAAAGAATCGTCGAGGTTCATTCTGTAAACTTTCGTTTCAGATACCATGTTATGAGAAAATTCGTAAATGTAAATATATTATAACGTTCATGTTAAGTTCTCTGGAAGCATTTTTTCATTAGGCTGATGGAAAATTAAGTGAAAAGTCACCTATTTTTGTGAATTGCTGAAAAATATTATACAGTTGGCATAAAATACTTTGGAAAATTTCTTCCTTTTTTGCTTAAATGCCTCGGATTCAGCAGCACACCGCGGCCAACCACGACATTACAGTTAGCTAACCAACAAAAATGAGGCACCTCTCTCTCTCTCTCTCTCTCTCTCTCTCTCTCTCTCTCTCTCTCTCTCTCTCTCTCTCTCTCTCACAATCAGTGATTCGATCAAACCCTCTATTCGTTTTCATTGTCATGAACTTGAAGAAGAGAAGCTTAGAGATATTCATTTCATTAGCCTCTTTCTCCAGACGCAGCGATTTTCCCTCTTTCCCCTCCATCTAAGAGGATTATTGCACGTCCCTTGATGGGATTATTCGGTAAACGCGCCCGAGTTCGGTGGTGGCTTTGGGACTCCCGAAGTCCATTCCGGTACGTGAGAATTGAACCCCCTCAAACTTTTGCTAATTCCGGTAATTGTAGAAAAAAACTCGGTGTATGCTTGTGTGCGTGCTTCTTGCGTGCTTGTTACATCGGCGCTGAACAGCTGCAGTGATGTTTGAAATTAACTCTCTCTCTCTCTCTCTCTCTCTCTCTCTCTCTCTCTCTCTCTCTCTCTCTCTCTCTCTCTCTCTCTCTCATCATTCCAAACCATTGAATTGCATAGTTTTGTGAAAGATGTAATGACAATGTTTCTCCTTATGTCATGTTATGCCGTTGGTCTTATGACAATGATCTCATGTCTTTATCAGACATTTCCGTCATGTTTTTTTATATTTAAATTTAATTTTTTTTTATACTTAAATTGCTAACTTTTAGTTTTGCACCAAATCTCCATATCATTCAATTTTTGTAAATTACAGTTGAGCGCTTTAAAGTTCATCCAGACTAAATGAATATGTGAATGTATATACTTATTGATGATACTTACATTTTTGTACGCGCGTCCATGGCTTATCATAACATTAATTCCGGGGCCTGTCACTGGATAAGACTTTCACTGGTCGTCCACTGGCAACATTCAGTTCAGTTCAATTTCTTCTCGGAATGGAGTAAGACACCGAGGTAACTGCATTGTGCATTGTTTAAAATGTAAAGTTGAAAGGTTATTGTGCAGTGTATATTTATTTATACATACACACACATTATATATATATGTATGTATATATACGTATATATTCATAATATATATACTATATATATGTGTGTGTGTGTATATGTATATATGATGTGTGCCAAAGATGGGTTACTTTGTTTTAAGATTTTCTGGTCGTGCGTGAAAATGGAGAACAAGAGGCTGGAGGCGCAATCTTGAAAGCTAATTCTGTGTGGATGACGTTGGGCAACGCGATGCTGATCTCAGGTGACTAAACTTGCGGATTGTTCCAGGCCTACGGCCCACCAGTCCACCCAGTTTTAAACTGTCAAGGAAAAGAACTTGGTGCTAGCAACATTATCTCTGAAGACTTGTTGAAAAACTGGCGCCACCTAGTCAAAAAGGAAAATGCGTATGGTGAATATATATATATATATATATATATATATATATATATATATATATATATATATATATATATATATATATATATATATATATATATATATACATATATGTATGTATGTATATTGAACATGTTTTTGCATTATGATATAAATGCTTAATGGTAAAATACAAAAATATGTTCCACATCGTTAAATCTTTTTCACGCACACACAAACACATAAACACACTCATACACATTTTGTGTATGTGTATATACCTATATATCCAAATATACACACACACACACACATATTATATATATATATATATATATATATATATATATATATATATATATATATATATATATATTATATTATATCCGTTGTATACCAGGTAGATAAGAAAATTTATTGTATTTATTATATCGAACATATTTTTTCTTTATTTTTTGTACGATGATATAAATGTGTACTGATAAAAATAAAAAATATGTCCGACATTGTTAAATGTTTTCCGCACAGTCACGCGTACTCATACACTAATATATATATATATCATATATATAATATTATATATATATACACACAGTTGTATACCAGATAAACAAGATAATATTATTGAACTGTTTAACGACACCATCAAAATACTAAATTATATACATATTTCCTCCTATCTTTTCGACGAAATAATGTAAAACCGAACGATAGCCAGAGACAGAAAGTCCCTGGCAGAGGCATCGCGCTCTCTCTCCCCCTAATGTGAATTATTTTGAGAAAAGACGTCCATGATTTCGTTTACAGGGATGCGACAATTTGATTATTCCCGCCTTTTCAACGATGCAAGTGCTGGTTCCCGCCAAATGGTCACTTTTGGCGGGAAATCATTCTATTTCGCTCGAGGGGTGAGAAGATTTTTTCACGTCCTCTTTTTCTTTCGAAAGACAGACAGATAAAAATAATTTCTTCCACGTTTTAAATTTCTTTATCTCTTTTTTTTGTTGTTGTTGTTGTTGAACTAGAAAATGAAAATGGCTTTCACAATAAATTCATTTCCAGGATATTTATAAAACCTCAGCTATTTCTAACGGTATTATAACGAAGATCAGAATTTTCAAATGGTTTCTGAGAGAGCCACATAACGAGTGATGTGTAGGCAGGTGTGCTGAAGATTCTTTGATAAAAAAAAAAAACAGACACTTCAGAGAAAATGAACGATAAGTTTCATTCTCAAACGAGAGACTTCAGCGCCACAAAGATAAAGATTTCTTTTACTGAGAGAGAGAGAGAGAGAGAGAGAGAGAGAGAGAGAGAGAGAGCAAACAGAATATCAGGAAAAAGATAGAGGGCTACCCGAGAGTACCACCCCCTCCTCCCTACCCCACAACATCACCCTACCTCCAAGCCCTGGACAGGGACCAGACCTCCCCCCCTCCCCCACTGAGCGCCCCTGTTGGTCAGCAAAGTAAGTTTTCGTCCCAATTTCCATTCATTACCTAGACTTCTCTGATAAGACCTTTCGTGCCTTTTTTTCATAGAGGAATTTCCCCTTATTTCACTTTTTTCTTCTCTCTCTCTCTCTCTCTCTCTCTCTCTCTCTCTCTCTCTCTCTCTCTCTCTCTCTCAGAGAATGGCCTGTCTGCTTTAGAAAAGATGTCTTTTCAGTTTACTAACCTCCTTCTTCGGGAATATTAAAGCTATTTCCCCCTCTTGGAATGCTAAACAGGTAACCAGCTCTTCCCCGCTCACTCTCTCTCTCTCCTTATTTAATAACTTCCTATTTGAGAAAATTCTGAATTGGAAAATTTCCCAAACTTAACTTTTTGAGCTACATGTTTTTGTCATGTAAGTATATTATCCATCTCTCTCTCTCTCTCTCTCTCTCTCTCTCTCTCTCTCTCTCTCTCTCTCTCTCTCTCTCAGTTCCTCATTGGACGGGTTGGTATCGTTCTCGGCTAGCACTCTGCTGGGCCCCGCGTTCGATTCTCCGATTTCTCGTTATAATGTGGTTCGGATTCCACAATAAACTGTAGGTCCCGTTGCTAGGTAACCAACTGGTTCTTAGTCACGTAAAATAAATCTAATCCTTCGGGCCAGCCCTAGGAGAGCTGTTAATCAGCCCAGTGGTCTGGTTAAACTAAGGTATACTTACTTTTCTCTCTCTCTCTCTCTCTCTCTCTCTCTCTCTCTCTCTCTCTCTCTCTCTCTCTCTCTGTGGCTTAGGTTACGCTCTTGATTCGCAACCATTATTCCAGCGAGAATTATCTTTGAGATTTTTTAATATGAGGGGAGCTCCAGAAGAATCTAGTCCCTTGTAAACACTAAGACTTACCCCCTTGACGGTCTATATCACTTGTCCATTCTCTTGCCGAAAAGGTAACTCCATTTCGTGACGACCTTCATTCGGCCGTTATCACCTCCTAAGGTAAAATTGTTACAAGTGCAGATCGAGTTAATCCTGGTTTAAATTGGGTTTCGACATAGTCACCTCAAGTTTAGAATTAAACGCTAGAAATGATGTCATTTTTTCTCCGCTGGCCGGCTAGGTGTGAATGAATGTGCGTATATTTATGGAATGATGTTATGTGAATATTTGACTCTGATATCGTATTTAATTACCATTTAATATGTTAATCAGTTTACGCATAAACTTGAAATCTGTTCTTTTTGATTTGGTGACAAATATTATATAGTGCATTACTATATAATATTACTGTATTATTGCATAGTAATTCATTGCTATATAATGTGTGCTTCAGTTTACGCATGAACGTGAAACCTTTTCATTTTTATTTGTTGACAAATGAAGAAGAATGGTTCATGTTCGAGCGAATTTCCTGAAGGATTTGGTCTTATTCGTTATAAGAAACTCTGTATCCGTAGTTAATTTTGATGCTTTTAGAAACGCGCCAGTATGAACAAATATGTACTGCCTACAAATTGGGTACATTACCCAAAAAGGAATATTGTCTCGTTGGCTGTTGTTGGTTGGATGTAAGGACAGGGCGGAAGGGGGAGAGGGGTGGTGGTTATAACAATTTTGGACGGAACAAAGGAGACCGAACTTCTATTTAGAAGTGAACTTGAACAGAAATAGAAAAAAAAATATTAGGAATTGAAAATGCAGATTGAATAGCTTTAATTTTATCAACATCTCTTTTGTAATGCTGTTGTATCTATAGTCCAATTTAGTAATATATGGAATGTTGATAATTAATGCCTTTCAGTGTTTAATCTTTGTCGAATTTAGTAATATCTGAAACATTGATAATTAATCCCTTTAAACGTTTAATTTTTGTGAACATTGTTTTAGTACTTTGATAAATCTGGTATTAACAAAACATCCTTTATAATATTCATGTAAATCTTTTTTCCAGTCAAATAAAGAACAGTCAGGAACTTAGAGAATTACGAAAAATACATGCCAGACAAAATAAGATAAAAGAACAAAAGATTTATCGAGTGGTTCTTTAGCGACACGAAAGATATGAACGGAAAAACTCGCCAAAATAAACGTCATCATATTTTGATGTTTATCAGCGCCATCCTCCGGCTAATTTGCAACGAATTTCCCGCTCCCATTTTATGCCGAATTGTTTTCTCTTTATCCGTTGTTTATTTTGACGTGCAAGAACATACACTGGTTATGTATAGTTAATGACATTTGGGTAGTCTCTCTCTCTCTCTCTCTCTCTCTCTCTCTCTCATAAAACGTGTTGTTCGTGTGGACGATTAAGGGTGGGATGGAGGCTGCCACAAAATGTGGGACAGGTTTTAACAAACATGAATGCGACGCAGTTACTTAAAATCTGCCAGACTGTACCGTTAACACTGAGTCGGTCACCATATCAAAGGTGTGATCCGTAGACAAGAGCAAATGTAATAAATGAGGCATAAGGTTCAAGAAATGAACCACAGTTCTCTTCTTTTATCAAGGAATTAACCGTCGGAACGTTGGGGATTTACCAGTCAATATGCACCTTAACAAAATAGACAGGTCACCTCGGAGGTTGTAGGTACTTTAAGCCAGACAGGGACGAGGGATGGGCGGTAGTAGACCCCTACAGAAATTACAGGCGCATGTAAGGTAGACGAGGTGGGTCATATAGCAGCATAAGGAATTTATTACTGGTGATAGAAATTCATTTCTCGTCATAATGTGGTTCGGATTCCACAGTAAGCTGTAGGTCCCGTTGCTAGGTATAACCAGTTGGTTCTTAGCCACGTAAAATAAAGCCAATCCTTCGGGTCAGCCCTAGGAGAGTTGTTAATCAGCTCAGTGGTCTGGCTAAACTAAGGTATACTTAACTTTTTCCCCTTTAATGGTCAGGGTTATAAGACCGCCATGGAGGAAAAAGTTAAGTATACCTTAGTTTTACCAGACCACTGAGCTGATTAACAGCTCTCCTAGGGCTGGCCCGAAGGATTAGACTTATTTTATTGTGGTATCCGAACCACATTATAGCGAGAAATGTATTTCTATCACCAGAAATAAGTTCCCCTAACTCTTCATCAGCCGGCCGGGGAATTGAACTCCGGCCCATCGAGTGACAGTCCGCAGCTCTGCCGATTCACCCAACGAAGAGATTCCGGCACGGGGGAGAAAGAAAGGTTTTTATCGCCCTCAGGAGTTGCAGAACTTGTACTCTGTGTTTTTGGGCACATAGTCCCTCCCGGTTGTCACTTCCATCAGCCACAATCGCCCTCAATCAAGGCCTTGGGGTAGGGTTGTCACGTGACGGCATCATTAAAGGAAGTTATGGTGATGTGAATAGTGTGCTCGTAGGAGTGACTGTTAAAAAGGCAGATTTCAGCTCTTGTTGCAAGAGATGGGTTCTGGCGGGAAAGAAGCGTTGAAGCAGTTATAAGAATAATTATTGTTATTTTAAGTGCTCACACAAATTGTTTGTAGTTATATTTTATTGTTCATATACTGAGGCTTTTTATTGCTAAGAATTAGACCTTGAATAGCCTCGACAGCCTCGAAGATAAAGCAACACTGAACAAACATATCAGGACCTTAGTAAGGGAAAATTTCAAATTGTGACTAGTGTCGCTACAGCATGCATACAAGAAAGGAGGAAAAGTAACAAAAGATTACACTTGCCCAGAAAAATCATGGTGTTTTTTTTTTCATTTTTTTTTTTACACATCGAGAATGCTGGAGTACAAAAGATGGAACGTAATCATCACACTATGTACCACGTTATTTCAGGAAAAATTATTAGTCCTTCAGGGAGTATAAATTTGCAAAAAACATTATTACCTCTTACTTAACGTTTGCATACTTGTCGAAAATGTTCTTAATGTTCCTTGCTATGAACTCAAAATGAAGTCTACTTTTTTTTGTAAGTCCTACTGTCACTTACACTCAGTGGAATGTATCATTCTTGTTGATGGTGGGTTTCCATGTCCATGTTTTGATGAAGTTCCATTAAAAAGTTTATGTTAGATAGGACAGAGAAAACAATCGCCCTTCTGAGTTAGAGTTTAAACATTTGTGTTACGCTTCGGGATTTGGAAGGTACCGCTTTATTACGTTACATTTCTGCCATGATTCATCGGCCTTTATTTTAAAACGCTTTAAACATTCCATATTTAGTCAGCTGGCCTACTGGCGGTTTCCAGAGGAAGGATTCGTGCTCGTCCGTAAAGAATATACTGCGTGCATTCTTCAAGAACGTTTGTCATCCATATACATTCAAAAAGACCTTGCTTGTCTAACATAAAGACCGATTATCATTAAACTTTAGGTAAACTGTTCCTTATCCTCAATTTTAGACGAAATCGTAGGAAAGATAAATCATTCAAATGCCTCTTAAAATCCTAGCCGTTCAACCATTGACCCTTAGCTTTGTAATACTGGTGAGTCTGTGTCTCTACTTGAATTATTGGATGTTTCGTGTTCTTCTGTAATCTCTGATTAGAAGATAACAATAAAGAAATATAAGGCGGCTGATTTCTTTTCCTTTGTGCAACTGCCGCAATCTTACTTTATCAGAATCGTCAGGTGATAAATACCAGCTAGCTACCCGACATCAGCTGAGCCTGTCAGCGTGACGGCCACCGCTCTCTGATTATGGCTAGGTGTCACGGAAGAACTTAGATTGGTGCATTAGCGTAAGAGAAGTTGTCCTTTCAGATTTAGAGGCGTACCATGTTTTTTAAGATTTTTTTCTTTTCTCAGTATAGATGTATTATCGCTTGAGTGAAAACTTGACACATACGTATTCACATATACATGCAGTAGGATTAATATATCAGACATGCGTGGTATGCTTCTTGTGTGTGTATATATATATATATATATATATATATATATATATATATATATATATATATATATATATATATACATATATATATATACATACATATATATACATACATACATACATACATACATACATACATACATACATACATACATACATATATACATACATACAAGAAGCATACCCCGTGTGTCTCTGGTATACATGAATCCCATTGCATGTTATGTGAATAAGTATGCGTAAATTTTCACTCAAGCGATAATAAATCTATACTGAGGAAAAAAATCCTATAAAACATGGAACGCCTCTAAATCTGGGTGAATATACATACATATACTGTACAATAAATACATATATATATATATATATATATATTATATATATATATATATATATATATATATGTATATATATACACACACACACACACTTGGAGGTTACTTAATATGTTAACATTCATCAATGCTTTCACCGGCATTGCCATAATCACAAGTTTATCATCATCATCATCATTATCATCATCAAATTGCATAAAATTCCATCTTCGTCGTTAACATTCTACCTGAAAATCACTTAATCTTTGCATTTATCGTTGTGTTTGCGTTCATCATCATCGTCATCTAAGCATCAACTTCTTCGCCTCTCTCTCTCTCTCTCTCTCTCTCTCTCTCTCTCTCTCTCTCTCTCTCTCTCTCTCTCTCTCCATTTCCCCCCTTCCCCCATAATTCTGCTTTGTCATTCGAGCCTCATTTCGCAACGATCTCGCTCGCATCCCTCCATAATCCCTCATTAATTTGGTCATCTGTCCTTCCACAATGGGGGACACTGACCAGAATAAAAGCGGGTTTGGGAATCAACGCGTGTTGCCCGTCATTCCTCTCACCCCGTCTGCTCCTCCTGACGTCAGTTTTAAGGAGATGGATAAGTATAGGGTGAAGCCTTGGCGTAGTGTGCTTGGAAAAAGCACTGAGGTATATCGTGCATAAAATGAACTTCACGAATAAAAAGGACATCATTCGTTTTAAACACCTCGAGAACTAAAGCAAAGGTTGTAGAACTCAAGGTGGTCTGTAGGTACCATCCCGTAACGGAGACACTTGCTTTACCTTACCGTCTGTTGAGGTATACAAAGGATTATGAGTGTGTGTGATTTGTGAAGATATAAAAGTGAAAATAAGTGTATAATGGACTCACTGATTCGGGAGAGAGAGAGAGAGAGAGAGAGAGAGAGAGAGAGAGAGAGAGAGAGAGAGAGAGAGAGAGAGAACTAGTTAAGTGTAAGAAACTGTTGTTAGTAGAATGTCTGTTATTAAACCAAACTTGCTTTGGCACGAGCATTGTAAGAGCATTTGTTTTCCCGCTTCAGTTCTTGCGGTTTGTAATAGTTTATCGTCTTTCTCAGTTTTTAAATCTAGTGAGATTATTCAGATTTGGGTTATATTTCCTGTCGCGATTGCAATCGTACAAGAATAATAGGACATACAACGGGTATGTGTACAAAATACTCTGATATTTGTCTCTCTGTGCCATCTACAATTTGTTAAATACGTAGGATACTTAGTGCAGTACATGTGTTTCAACAGATGATGGATTAATCCATGCATTTGCGTTAAGACAAGGTCTTATTTTATAATTTTAATCTTGCTTCTCTTTCGTAACACTAGTTTCTAGTGAACTTTCTTGTAGTTTTGTAGACTTTCTGAATGCCTGCCCTGAGATTATGAACTAGAATGAAGGTTTCAGACAAAAAAAAGAGTAAAAATTCTTTAGGGGAAAACCCCAGCTTAAGTTGATTTCGCCCAAGAGGTTTTATCCTTGGACAAAAATTTAAAGAAACGTTCTTGGTTAAAGTGTAAATTTGAGTCATGTTCGCCTTTCGTATGTCTCGGCATGTTTGGTCGCTGGCAGTGATTTCAGTTAATGTCTTCTTTTCTATTTGTTCTCCATTAATATTTTCACATATTATCTGGATATTTCCCTTGTTTGAATGCAGAAGTGTGTGAGAGGATGGACGTAGAGCCTAAAATCGTCGTAATTGACACCGTGGTAATGGTCGAACGTATTTGCGTATGGAAGTACCGTTTGGGTGTGGCTGCCCGAATTAAAAATGCTGTAGTTGTGAACTATTTTTCATAGACATTATGTATATGTAAATTTTAATGTAGACTTTCACTCATGAATATGCAATTATGTAGAGTAAAGGTGCGTACACTCGCTATTTTCTGTAGTCCTATTGATGATGATGTTGATGTTGATTATTATTATTATATTATTATTAAAAAATACTCAAAGTAGTATGAGTCTTAAAATGGCGAAGCAAATCCACAGTTATGTATTGAACCAAACAAGTTCCCGAAAGCTATCTATATTGATTTATCTTTAAATATATGTACATATACATAACTGTAGTTTTGCTTCGCCATTATTATTATTATTATTATTATTATTATTATTATTATTATTATTATTATTATTATTATTATTATTATTATTATTATTATTATTTAAATAAAATTTAAAACTGAAATTCATCAGGAATGAAGGTCTTAGGATTTTTTTTTATTCCCTAGTGGTGAATGATGCATTGGTTTCCCTCGAGATAAAATCACAACACAGAAATGTGCTTTGTGTATGAGACTGTGTATACGATTATAATTCTGATTTAATGCTTTGGCCATAAAGACATTTTTCTTAAACAGGATGACTCATTTAAATCTAGTACTGAGCTTTATTCCCAAATCTGGATGAAAGAAGAAATGACTACTCAACAGCCTATTCATGAATATCGCTTCGTACGCCCAGACAGAATCGCTGGCACAAAAAACGAACAATCATCGTGCGAGGCGGCAGCGTCACTTGCAACAACAGACAGCAGGTGTCACTAGACGGAACTGCCGCCTGTAATCTTGAGTGTTACAGATGTGTTTGTACATGTGTTCATGCGCGTGTATGTGTGTATGTGTGTGTTCGAATGTGGAACCGCGATAAGAATGAGCTTCCAGGATATATTGGCGAAATGATGATGCCGTTGTGCCAGCCATTC
>NC_089743.1:81462470-81542470 GCF_040412425.1 Macrobrachium rosenbergii | reverse complement strand
TGACATGATCGATCGAGACGTACTCTTATCCTCAAAAGGGCATACATGATTAAAAAAAAAAAAAAATCATACGGGACGCGATCAGAACATTACATGATCAGAGCAATGTATGTAACATTGCAAAATCATTTGTATTCTTCTCGTATGCGACAAAGCTTTTACAGAAATCTTAACACAACTTGATTGCTATTCCCGATCTGTCAACACGTGAATCAGAACAAAGTGCTCTCTTATCTTAACTGATGACAACTGAAGTGAAATAAGCCTTCACAGAACACACACACGTGTTGCTCATGTACTACGCTACTGTTAAAAACGTATTATGAATTCTAAACTACACTGTTTAGTTATCTAAACCATAACTCCTTTGAGATCTGATGCTACACTACATATGATATTTCAACAATTATTATTATTACACATAACACATGATAAATAGAAGAGTAAATATATCAAAACTATAGGATGATATACATATTACAAGGCAACATCATGAAAATATATATATATATATATATATATATATATATATATATATATATATATATATATATATATATATATATATATATATATATATATATATATACATTCTGCTCCGGATGAGCTTTCTCTTGTCTGTCTGAAGCCACACTTTATTAGGAAAAACAATTGAGCGTTGAAAAATCTTTTGAAAAAAATATGTATCTTAGCATTAAAATTTTCCATTGAATAAAAAAAATTTTACCTAAACTTTTGTAGCAGCTTAATTCACCATTTTCATCAAGAAAGATGACCTTTATAATTAAGTTCAAAGAATTTTTAGCTGCATCATCATTTTTTCATCCTGAAGGTCAAAAGCGCATGCACAACGCTTCGTGGGTGTATGATCTTTTCCCATTTTTTCCAATCCCGAATCGAATGTGTCCACCTGCTTTCGTGTTATTCTATATCTTCATCATTCGTAACTGTTTGTCACTACTTGAGATAAAGTGATTTCTCAAATTTTTAACTCACCTGAGCTGAAAGCTGGTGAGGTTTATGACGGGAAGTTTGTCCTTCGTTAGTATTTTTTGTAATTCTCCAGGGACACTATCATTTTCAACCAATTATGGCACAAAGCAACCTCGGGTAAAGGTGGTTCAAGTCTCCTCCATGGAGATATAGTTTAGAAGTAGAGAAAAATAGAATGGTGCCATTTGAAAATCTTCGGAGATATAGTTTAGAAGTAGAGAAAAATAGAATGGTGCCATTTGAAAATCTTCTCTAGAACTTTTATACCAGGTGTGACAATACCAAGTGAAAGCTTCCCTAATGCAAACTTAAATGTTAGTAAATCATCCACCATGTGGCCTGGACCAGGCTCCACAGTTTTCCATAGGAGTGTGTTGGGAAAATTGTTTTAAATCTTCTTAAGAAAAAAATGGTTACTGATTGTCAAGTAATTATGCAACAGCCATCAAGTGTAGTGGATATCTTAGTTTATTTAAACTTTCCTCCAGAGTCCACGATGGGACCACAATGAGGGTCCAGAGATGTTTGTAGTTATACGTAGGAAAAATCCGTTATGCTTTCAATTGTAGAAATCTTGCTCAGGTGAGCACTGTGGCACTTCGGCCTTTTCTCTTTGTTTGCAGTGATTTCACTGCCCACTGTAGATCCAGACTCTTTTTCTGGTTCCTTCTTGAGTTTGCTTCTATTTCTTGTTCTCGTTTTTGCTCTTCCGATGGTGGTAACAGGAACAGGTTTTTAAATATTATTGCTCGGAGTTGTAGTTGGGGTGGTGTTGATGTTGATGTTGTTCTGTTTCTTCGTTCCCGTTCAAAATTTTCTCTAACTTTCATCTGCTGTCGTTTTGGTGTCAATTTTTTTTTACCTATTAAATTCTATAACTATTTTGAGAAAAGTAATTTCTTTTCCACATTGTCTTTATTTTTGCAGATTACCATTTTATCATGTCAATGTCTCTATCACTTCATTCCACCTGTCTTCACACACACACACACACACACACACACACACACACACACATACACATATATATATATATATATATATATATATATATATATATATATATATATATATATATATATATATATATACTTTGTAGTGTTTCTTTCCTTATGGATGGTTTTTTTTCCTTTCCATATTTCAAATTTCCAACGACGTACTATCGTGTCTTTCCTTCTACAATTATTCTTCCCTTTAGTTTTCTTATTTCAGTAATATCATCCCATTGCACTGTCACTACAACTTTACATCCACGAGATTTTAAATAGCGACTCGTGACTTCTTTTAAATCTTCCGTTGTTCTCACCAACAAAACCCTGTGGCGCCTGATGATTCGAATTTTTTCCTTTAGAAGTATTTCTTCCTACTCCGTGTTTCCCCATAACTCTTCTTTCTTTTCTTTCACTCCACCCAGGAACTTCTGTTCTCTCCACTCCATCTTCATCTTTCCCTCCACCCACTCCTCCCCCTCTTCCTCTCCCCCTCCCCCCTTGTGGGCGAGGCAAAGGTGTCTAGAGGGTCTCAGCCAAGGCTCAGCTGGCCACCGATTTGCCTCGTTACTTTGAACTTTTGCCTCCCTGACTTTGTCTGGTCTCCTCTCCCTCCCCTTCCAGTCCCCCCCCCTCCCCGATTCCCATTCCACCTTCCCTTGATTCCTGAAGGGCCTTGGGGAGTCGAATTCCCACCACATTTCCACTAACGTTTCCTTACTCGACCCTCCCTGTTTTCGTCCCAACACCTGAAGAGAAACGTTTCGCTTAACTTTCCTGGAGGTAAATGATATGGAAACAACTCGTTTCGTACCTGTACTGCCCTTGTTTGTTTTGACAGATACTTGTTTGTTTATATACTCATCCATTTCCCAAAACAATTTAGTTCAAGGAATGAGCCTGTGTGGGTATGAAATTAATTTTGTTTCATTTTATGTGCTTAAATATATGATCACGTCGTGCCAGGTGCATCGTTATCATCGCTGTTATTATATAAAAAAAGAACACACATGCACACAAACGCCCACCTTGAACATCAAAGCCGCGAACTGACCGGCACAAAACCACACTTTTGAGTTAACCGTCACCTAAGAAGGCTATTCCACTAACACACTTCCCGTCTTAAACGGACCGAGCTTGATTGAGTCCGTTTCGACCTCATAAAAATCAGTAAGAGGCTTAGAGCCAGATTTTGTTTGTAGTTTGTCAGAATGTTCTTGACGTCCCGTTGCAGCATGTATTTGTTTTAGTCGGTCAATATTTGGCCATAATTATGAATACTAGAGTACATTGTATTCTGTATATCACATTGAAGTAGGGTTGGCACTTCTCTGAAGCTGAAATGGTTGTATGTTTCAGTGCGAGTTGTTATATTGTAAATGTATGATCGAAAGTTGATTTTTCTCTATGTGGACAATGGGTTGGCTTTATGTCAGTTTTGAGTTGGCATGTGAAAGTTGAATTGAATCTGATGTAGTATTATGTTGATGTTGAGTTGAGTCATATAGGAACGGAGATATGGTACCGATATGTTGTAGTTTTCTTGGGTGTAGTTTGAGCTGAGTGAACTTCATCGTAAACCGAGTTGGCTGTGTGTTGGAAATGAGTAAAAAATGCGGGCGTCAAATGAGCTTACAGTGCATCAAGGAAAAAAATTAAAAAAAGGGGCTCAAAAGCAACTATATGGATCCAAGCACAGAGATATTCTGTTTAGTGTATAAGGAAATTGAGTAATGATAAGAATGTCAAAAAAGTTTATTTTATGTGATTCTTTTGTTAAAGAAAATGCTCCATACTTAATTTGCTCCAGTTTATTAACTACCATGTTTATTGTTCGTACACAGTGACATTGGCAATTGTCTTGAATTGCTCTCATTCATCTAAGAGTAAAACTAAATTGAGAATTTTTTTTCTCTCTTTTTTCGCATTTGGTACGAAAAAGCAGGTGCATGGATTTTTATCATTTGTTTTATCTGCCTATTTCGTGGCTCCATCAACACCTGGGCCAAATTTTCCTTTACCAGTTGGTAGTCCAGAAAAATCTTACACGGTTATGATGTATTTCCATTTCAATTTGAGAGAGTAATTTGAAGTAAATTTGTTTTTAATAGTTAGTTGTCAGTTGCAGATATGCATCTCAGCTTTGATTTCTTCATTAGTAACGTTTAAAGTGCAGCATATTTGCAGGTGTCCTTCGTAAATGTATCTTTTAAAACAAAAACAAAAAAAAGTATCTTCCATTCATTTAACTTGAAAATTTTATCTCAGTCGTGTTTATGCCGGGAAGCCAACATTGTCTTTGCGTCTGGGATTCATTGTTTCTGCGGTCGGTAGCCGTTGTTTGTATGTGCAGAAGCGCTGGTTGGTTTGTGCGTCTGCGAGCCGGTGTTTGTGTATGTCGGATGCGTGACTAACCGTTACCGTTACGGGGATCCTTAAAAGTTGCCTGGTTTGTGGAAGATTTACGTCTGGTAATAGACACATTATGACTTGCTGATTTTTTCTAAGTAGGAAGGAAAGGAGTGGCGGGGAGCGCGAGACGGCTAATTTTATATGGTCTGGTGTGTCTTCAACGGAAACCCTAGTTATGATCGGTCTCATTATCTCGCACGGACATGTTGGAGTCCTTCGTTAAGATTCCTCGAGAACGCATTAAGCGATATGAGGAATTTCGGGTTATCAAGTTCTTATGTGCGGATGCAATTTTCCTCATTATCTGAAGTTTCAGCGCATTCAGCTGGAAATTTTCCCCCTCCCCCTCCCCTCTCCCCTCCCCCTCCCCATCGCTCCGGTGCTGTTTGTGCTTTCTCCCTCTTCCCAGGTATGTTTGCTATTTTTTTATGTATTTGTTACTTTGCTGTACTGTGTTTGTGCTGCTGGTAAAAAAGGAAATAAAAAAAATATACGGATTCAATAATTTTATTTGTGTACATTATAAAGGAAGAGACTTGCATTTTGACTTCAGACTAGGCACAGAATAATATTCGTTTCCACCAAGTGTTCGCTTACAGCACATTGTATTTGAATAGTTCCTTTATTGTATGAGAAAAATAAATTTGTGTCAGACGAGAACAACTGGTAGATATTTTTGTGTTCAACTGTATATATATATATATATACATATATATATATATATATATATATATATATATATATATATATATATATATATATATATATATATATATATATATTATAGTCTCTCTACTGTAATACATCTGCTTACTATGAAACTGTTCGGACGTAAAAGTAAAATTAACACGAAAAAACAATAAATTTCGGCAGGCGCTACTTCTGCCCTGATCACTGACGTATGTGGAAAAAAGTCAGTAGACTTACCGGTAGAGAAGAAACAGAACAACAATTTCTGAAATTAAATCTTGGATCATCCGATGTCTTTGGTGTTACGGGCCTGTTTGGAAGACCGATCAGATACTGTAGGTGGCTAGAGATGACTTCAGTTCAGCAGGAAGTGGTCTTCCACGCATTGTATATTCCATACAGATACTGTAGTCACCGACCTACTTCCCTGTTTACCGGAGATAAGTGCAAAAACAGTGTCAGCTGAAATCAATGGTATTCTTTATCGTTTATATTGACCCTCTCTCTCTCTCTCTCTCTCTCTCTCTCTCTCTCTCTCTCTCTCTCTCTCTCTCTCTCTGTATATATATATAATGTGTGTATACACATATATATGAATATATATATATATAAATGCATGCAGAGAGAGAGAGAGAGAGAGAGAGAGAGAGAGAGAGAGAGAGAGAGATACTTCTGCTTCCGTAAGTGCGAGCCACCCGTCTTTTACGTTTGTAATAGCTTAGAAGTGACAGGATATTTAACGCCGGTCAGCTTTTTATGCACCCACACTTTTTTATTATCTTTTTTTCTCTCAATTTTCTTGCCTCTTGGTTTCATTCACTCTGACACGTGTACTTTCTTCCCTTCAATTCCCCATTTCCTCTTTTTATGCGTCTCCTCAAGCGTGTTCGTTTAGCAGGTAGTATTCTGCTTCAGTATTCTCTCTCTCTCTCTCTCTCTCTCTCTCTCTCTCTCTCTCTCTCTCTCTCTCTCTCTCTCTTTATATCCAATCCTATATTCTCTTCGTCCTTCCCTTTTTTTCATTTTCTCTTTCTCCCTCCCTCTCCCGTACTGCTCCCATCCCCCATTCCGTGTCGTGAGCTCATCAGCTGTAGGTGATGAGGAGCTAACCGCCCTTTAATTCCCACTCCTAAAGGGCCATTGAAGAAAGCTGTTGGTCACTTAGAAAGGAGGGAAAGAATGGGAGGGGAATTGGAGAGAGAGAGAGAGAGAGAGAGAGAGAGAGAGCGGGGCGATCCTTATGACTATTTTTGAGATGTGTTCTTAGGAGAGTTCGGGCTGCATCTCGTGATTATACTTGTAGAATTGTATTTTGAGTATTCAGTTTGTTACGAAATGCGTTTTTGTTGTATTTTCATCTTTCCAGGAAGCAGGTTCATTTCTTCCCACCAGGATTAGGCCCCATTCCTTTCAAAATCTCACTTTTATAATGATAGGTGAGGACATCAACTGGAATCATCTTGGACACATCATCGATCTTTGCATAGATATATGCATGCATTGGTGGCAAGGATTACTGACGGTCTCCTCATATATATATATATATATATATATATATATATATATATATATATATATATATATATATATATATATATATATAAACATTATATAAAATTGTTTTGTCCTTCCGTTTGTTGTCTGTTGCAACAGCAGCGAAGAAATATTCTTCCCTTATTTGTCAAAACAGGAATAGACGGTGTGGTCGGAAAGCTATGAACCTGAAGATACTTCCCTCCAAATTTATCTGAATGTTTCCTACAAAATTAAATGGTATTGTTTAGTCTCGGATTCGTATCTGTACCGGTTCTTATTTATTAAAAAAGAGGCTGGCGCTTTGCTAGACGATTGTCGAGTAAGTAAAACGTCTAGTATACACAAGGACGTGTATGGTGGCTGGCGTCAGATGGGGGAAATCCCCCATTCAACAATGGTGTTGGTACGGTATTGAGATGGAATCGAAACTCCCCCAGGGCTTTATCTTGTGTGTGTGCGTGCGTGTGTCTAAAGGGAGTTTAGGAGGCTCCGTAAGGCTTGTGGGGGGAAACTGAGTGCAGGAGCAATGGAGGAAGAATAAAAGAAACTCGACTCTCCCTTCTTGAGGGCCAAGAGACGAAATGTCCCGACATGCTGATGTCCACCCGGTGGAAATCTCCATATTGTGTTTGCATTTTATTTCCTTCTTATGAACGGGAGATGACGCTTAGTGGATGGAAGGTCCTTACGAGTTACTTACATATGTTGCAGTGCCGCGCTTGGACTAAGGAGACCGATGTTTTCGTGCTTGCTTCTGCCTGTCGAACGAATTTTTTATTCTGTTTTGTTAAAATACCGTTGATTACGGATTGTTCGTTTGAGGACAAAAGTGTATGTTAATCCGTTTCTTGGCGAGTATTAGAAATTATTTATTTGTAAAACTGCCAAATAGCACAATGATTTTGCTCATGAAAATGTTACTCGCTATTTATCATATTTCAGGTGTGTTAAGGAAATCATTTAGTATGTAAATGCATCGTGGAAAAATTCTCTCTCTCTCTCTTCTTCTGATTTTTTTGCGTAGGCGTAAATCAACAGATTTGCAAAAATAATTAGTAGGTAAAGTGAAGTACTGCTTTTATAACGACGTCATTTACAGTGATTTTGCTGTTATTCATATTCATCCGACTGTCTTCACATCACACCCTATAGGGGCGTATGCCATCGGTGCACCTTACGTGGTGCAGTGTAGGTATTACCAGTGTATTTGTTCGTCCTTTAGGCCCTAGCTGTATCCACCTTTCAGACTTTTACTTTTCCTCCGTCCCAGCCTTCTTTCTTCAGTCTTACTGGCCTAAGCGCCAATCAGCCGAAAGTGCGTTACATCGCATCAGCTGGTGCTCATCGGAAGCTCTGCCCAGAACTGATCGTCTCTCAAAGTGTCTTGAAAACCGGCCTTTGTTTCTCCATAGGAATACTGTGTTGCGGGTAACTGACCGAGTCTCGTACTTCGAAAGCCAGTCATTTCAGCCCCACCAGGTCATTCAGTGCTGTGCATCATTACGATTGCGGACCGCATTTGCCAATAACGTGATCGGCATTCTTTTTCATTTTTGAAGGAAACTATAACGTTGTGGGTTTCTCTTTTCAGTGTTTTTAGTTACGTCGATTGCGTTGTTATATATGATGTGGTATTCGTCATTTTCAGGAAATGCACAGTATTTAAAGGTGTGGCGTATTTTTTATTTTGTGTTTTACTGAAATATATTTTACAGATTAGCATAATTCTTTTTAATATTAAATAATTGTTTGCATATATGTAGAATCTACTGGTCACTTTTACCAGACACATATGGAATTCTAATAGCCACAGTGCCCTCTTAACTTCTCGAATTCTTCGCGCTTTTTTGGATATGCTTGTAACTACAAAGCCGTAATATCCAAACAATGTTTGTAATATTTGAAATTTGGAGTTATCTGGTCTGTGACAAATTTTCCTCTTCAATCTATAGAGAGTAAACTTTCACAGTGTAAAGGATCAGTAATTCGAAGGATATAATTTAGTTCCTTTTTCTTCTAGAATATCCATTCTTGATTCTCATATATTTTACTCGATTCGAATATTAATATTTATCTGTTCCTTATTTTTATTTAGTTCAGATAAACTTTATCGTTTTGGTCTGAACATTTTCAAAAAGTCTATTTTATATGTTTAAGCTTTATTTACGTTTCATTTCACGTAACTGACATTTCCCTGGAACTTTATCGTAGCCTGAATACTGTTTGCTTCCAGCTGTTTGTTAACAGAAAAGTATGAAAGAACATTCTGGCAAGAGTTACAGATAAACAAGGGGGAAACTATTTGGATAGACTTATGTACTGTACAGTAAGTTAGAATCCCTTTTTATGCGAACATAGAAAAACGTAGAGCAAATGGCGGAGAAAGAGGAAAACTAACTAGTCAATTAGCCTCTCACATGATCGACCAGTAAAGGATAGAAATGAAAGAGGAATGGAAGAAGTGAGGAGTCTGTTTGGGGAGGACATTGTGGTATTAGCATGTATTGGTAATCATTAAGGGAGGTGAAAGAAAATAAACAAAAGAAATCTTAGATCTACTCTTCTCCGAGAGGAGAAAGAAACGGAGAAAGCAAGTGAGAGTGATAGGAAAGATAAGAAAAATGGTTGAGAGAGAGAGAGAGAGAGAGAGAGAGAGAGAGAGAGAGAGAGAGAATCAGCGTTAGAACGAAGCATCGGTAGCAGCAGCAGCAGCATCTTGGAGAGTAATCCCTCTGCCGGAGTCGCTCGTGGAATCCTAATTGTTCCCATTATCATTACGTCCGTTATTAATACAGCCTCGCTTTTATTTGGATCTCTCTCTCTCTCTCTCTCTCTCTCTCTCTCTCTCTCTCTCTCTCTCTCTCTCTCTCTCTCACAATATCCTTATTACGGTGGTTCCACGCTAATGCCCTTCCTACCCTTTCCATCCTCATTCCCTCTCCCTGCCCCCTCCCCTCCCCCCATTGTTTATCATGCTTCTTTTATTACTTTCTTGAGCTGTTGCAAGGAGAGCGTCCGGACAGGAGAAGTATTGCACTTTTTTTTCGAGTGCAAGGAACGCGACTTTATTACGTCAGATGTATTATTCATGTCCGTTGTTATGTATATAATGTATTCTGCCTTGTATCAACGGCTGTATCGACCATTCTTTGTGTTTTATGCCTTTTGCATCTATCTCTTATCATCTGTACGTAATCAGTTCTCGGTTATCCGTCCCCTGATCAGATATTTTCGTCCTTCTTCACATGAGTCGAGTTCGAAGGGAATTGGACAGACGCTGACTGAGGAAGAGAGCCATAGACACCAACAGCTGCTTGTTTTTAGGCATGTGTTTGATATATATATATATATATATATATATATATATATATATATATATATATATATATATATATATATATATATATATATATATTATATATATATATATATATATATATATATATATATATATATATATATATATATATATATATATATGCAGTATATATACATACATATATATATATATATATATATATATATATATATATATATATATATATATATATATATATATATATATATATATACACATATATATCTATATATACATATATATATATATATATATATATATATATATATATTGGTAATTAGTAAAGGGATTAATCAACTCTTGACTGCCAACTCAATTTCCATCTCCCATAATTGGGTGTCATACTGTTAATATATTAGTGCGCCCAGTCACCTCATTACTTACTAACGGGGGACGTTGTTGTGAGCAGTGTTTAAGCTATTATTTTTTAAAAGTTCTGCGAAGCCTCCTAACGGCCAAACTTTGCGTTATGCCCGATACTGGACTAATAAACAGAACCATATACCTGATGGATAGTAACCACAGAATAACGTACCTATAAGCAGAGTACAACAGTTGATCAGTCATCGTAAGTGACACTATCGTAAACAAAAATGTCTGAATGATGTGACTGTAAGTTGAACCACTTGCAAGTTGGGACGACTTGTTATTAGCTTTCCCTTCAAAAAAGTGCACTGGTTATGCAGCAAGTTTTCTTGTTATGTATCCAAGGCACCAGATGGGATAATGGCAGGTGATGTCAGCTGACATTCGAGATGCATTGGGTCGTTCATAAACACCAAAATAGGTATCTGGAGCAAGGTCGCCAAACGTCGTTGATTTTGCTGTTAGACCAACAACCATTCGTCTTTATATACAGATATTGTACGCTAATATCATTGGTATGTTTACGCAACACAGTAATGACATAATGCAAGAGTACTTCTGTCGACACACGGATATTTCAAGTTATTCCTTCAGGATCTGGTAAGGAAGCCATTTAGACCGATGGCATTTTCCCCTTTGTATTATGTCTACCGGTCAGAGGTTTCCCTTGAGAGGGGCTGGGCCAGAGAAAAACAAAACTTCAATCACTGCGACTTGCTTCCACTTATATCATATATTTATTGTATCATATTTCTTCCTTTACTTTTCCCTTCCCTTTGTCGGTTATCCGACCCCTCGGGCCCCTCTACGTTACCAATGAAGGATATTATGCAAATAGAATATTGGTTGTTTTGTCTTATTTGTCCCCACCACCCCCGCGCCCTCTCTCTCTCTCTCTCTCTCTCTCTCTCTCTCTCTCTCTCTCTCTCTCTCTCTCTCTCTCATTTTTTATGGCCACTGTGCCGGAGAACGTTCTCAGGGAGGTAAAGAGATGACCAGAGCAGATTGATTCCTTGATATGTAGGTGATTACTTGAAAGGGGAGCTGGGAATTGCAGCCCAGCCCCTGAGACCCGCGCACACTCAGCTTCATGACCGTATTTCTTTATACATATATTTTGCGTGAGTATGTCTTCAAACATATTACACGCGCGCGAGCGAGCACACACACACAATATACATATATATATATATATATATATATATATATATATATATATATATATATATATATATATATATATATATATATTATATATATTATATTATTTATATTTATATTTATATTTATATTTATATTTATATTTATATTTATATTTATATTTATATTTATATTTATATTTATATTTATATATGGCTTGTATCAGTTTTGAGACTGCTACAGGAATTTAGGTACAATTAAAATGACTGGAATTACAAAAATATAATTATCCCATATCAGTATGATGTACACCAGGCCGAATGGATGGAGACCAATGACGGATGTTAATTATATCCGCTTTCTGATTAACTTTAGTTATTACTCAAAAATTCAAAATAACTTCTGATATTTACCCGGATATTTCCGGCCACATGCTCATTAGTCAGTAATGATTAATATCCTAATAAAACTGGAGTTTCCTGTGAATGAAGTGGTATGCTCACAGAGTTTGGCCTGATGTTTTATAGTGGGGAATAACGCTAATCATACCAAATTAAGTTGGAAAATTGACTCTTCTCGATAGCCCCCTCAATATCATGACATTTTTTATTCTTTCGTGCTGTGTAAATTGGGAACTGTGGCTACTGAACGGAAAGTTTCTCTTTGACAACCTGTATTATTGAATTGTGATGTAGGTTACGTTTTAACTGTCTTTTAATTGTCTTTTATGTTAAAGTTTCAGTCGCCATGTTATTCATAATTTCACTAAAATAAAGATGGAGACGGCGACGATTTTTTTTTTTTTTATTTCCAAGTCGATTTTCCGCTACGGTTTACCCTTATTATAGTGTATGTGTATAGTTATTCATTATTTTACTCTTGTATTTGGAGCCTTGGGCAGTTTACGGTTCATTCAGTATAAATGGTCATTTAACGTGTGATCAGTTTGGGAAATTTATTATCTCCCCCAACGCAGAAAGTTTTCTCTCATTACTTCACAAGTCACCCGTGGGTTAATGCAATTGTCCTCGCTAATTATTTGCTCTAGATGTGCACAACTTTTTGTTTTCGATCCATTAATTCCCCGTCAGATATAATACTACTTTGGTGTCGACTAGAAGTTGATCTTATTTAGAAGTCCACGTGATATATAAAGTATAGGAAACAGAAACAAGAACGACAGCAGAAAAAAACCGCGCGTGAATAAGCATCGCGACGAACGAACGTGAGAGAGGGCGGGAGACGACCAAGGGGATGACGCCCCGTAGAAGTTTTTCGGGAGGTCGTCGTTTAGATAGACATTCTGGAACAAGTGAGGCCGAGAGTACTGGAACAATGCTGCTACTGGAAGTGAGAGGAGGTGGACAATGTCGGGTCGGGGGTCGGCCGTCCCCAGCGGACGCATAAACACCGCCGCTGGGGGATACTTGACGCGAGTCCAGGATTAACTTCGGACACTTAACGTCGGTGCCGATAGTTTGTGTCTCCGGAAGGTCGAAAATGGCCTGCCGGCTATCGACGTCCTTCTGGGTTACTGGTCATTGGTCTTCTGGAACAGGTCTTCGCTTTTTCTTTGGTTTATTCTTTCCTCTCCTCCTCTTGCTAATATGCCGTGCACGTTGGATGCTCACTGGATTGAATTGGTGTCTCATTCCCTTTTTCATTTTGTTGCGGCAGATTCTCCGTAATCCCGTAAGAAATGCGCGAAAGCTTTCGGTGACCTTTTCCCCACGGGAAGAAGGTTTTCCCCCTTTCTCCTGGACTGGACGTGGAAACTTCGATAAACCGTCGGACGCAACTTCTATAGATCTCTATAGACCTTCGTCGGACGCTCATTTGACTCGGGGAGGATTCGTTTCCGAAGTATTACCACCCGCTCTTCTATCGTGGGTTTTATTTTATTTTCTTTTATGAGATACATCAGGGCCATCTCAGACCGTTCCTTCACCCCACTTCTCCCGCTTTTTCTTACCTCCGTGTGCATTATAATCCCCGTAACAAGGCATTGATAATAATGATAATAATAATAAATTTGTCCTTGATTTCTGACGATATTTCTGTTTTAAGATTTCTCTCTAGCTGCTTAAGTAAATTACTTAGAATTTTTGGATCAGTTTATGTATGTATGTATATACACTGTATATATATATATGTATATATGTAAGTATATACATATACATACATATATATTATGCATATATATATATAAATATATACATATATATTATATATATATATATATATATATATATATATATATATATATATATACTGTATATATATGCAGATATGCACATTCCCATGTCATGGGAACTATTGTAATGATTAGAGAGCAGTATATTTAGCAATGATACACGATTTAGCTGTCAATACCTTTGTATGTGGAGCCTTCGTTCCTCATGTAAATACACATTACTTAGCCTTATCAGATCAAACTCTAAGGATGGAAGCCCACTTTATCTGTCATCAGCATTTGCCTTTGACTTCTGAATTTGGATTCCAGCCCCTGTTACACCTCTTCCCGATTCTAAGCTACAGTGATTTTTTTTTTTCATTGCTCTAGATCCTTGTTCATAGTTTAAAGTTCACTTACGACTCGTATAAGCCTATTTCATAGGTAGTTACCGATGCATTCCACTCTCGCTCCCTATTTGAAACGTTCGGTGTTTGAGACCGTCGGGTTCCGCCTCCCCAAGATTCCTTTCCCATTGTTTTGGGGAATAAATTATGGAAATTAATCGCCGAAACCTTAATGCTTTCAAAGTCCGTCCTCTTTATCGAGCATATTTATTGGTTCCGAGAGGCGTTGTTAACCGGGACGTCGCTTAATATTCACTGGTATCTCGGTACATTGTATTATGAATATTCAAACCCTGGCATGCGGAGAATACCCAAATTGACGGAGTCGCGTTCGAGAGGCTCTGGCATCTCCGTATGCAAGACTGGATGTAGATTTTACCAGCAATATTAATTACTAGTTAAGTGGCTTGTAAGTTGAATTGATAAAGCGATATCTACATATGTTTTGGGTCCCAGCCTCGCCTCCCTCCTCGGCATCGCCAAGTTGCTGCCTTTGTCATGGCTCAGTCGTGCTGGGCTCTGACTGACAGATTTTTCTCGTGGGAGTCTTTTCTGCGTCTGGCGAAGGGGGTCCTCGAGAGAAATTGGGCGGTCTCCTTTGGCTCATTTTTTTGCTATTTCATGAATTGAATGATGATTTCTTTCACGATCGTTTCGGATATTCAACGGAAACACGGCTCGAATTCTGACAGTTTTGATAAGAAATGACTGGACTACAGATATCAAGCAAATTTCAGATAGGATTAGTTTGACAGATTGTGTATACATGTAGGACTTCGGATTGTGCTATTGTATTTGACCAGGTGTTTTAGAGGGAATGGTTGCAGCGGAGTGTGTCGTCTGCGATGTATTTCTGGCAGTGGAGTACAATAATGATGAACTTCCCCAGGTATTTTAATTAGTCACAGAACCTTCCTCTTTCATGAGAAATTTAGAATTGGTATTCTGGAGAATTAGGGTAATTGACACTTCTCATTTTACTTGCAATCGTTAATGTTAATAGAATTTTGAGTGTTTACCCTGCTGTTTCGGTGCTAAAAGGCATTCTTTTCTTCAGTTGCTGAGACCTGAAATGCCATGTATCATGGTATAGACCACATTAACAAAATATAATTTAGCAAACCTCCACTTACATGTGCCAGTTATTTTAAGGAGATTCTGCAATAGCCCATATAGAAACCTTGACGCATCTACTCATGATTAACATACGAAATTCGATTTTATCTGACTTTCAGTAGTCATAGTAACCTGTAATGAAATCTTTAAAAACTCTTTTTGTTTTCATACTTATGAAACGAACACCAGAGTTCCTAGTATTAGAGGAATGACTGTGGATACCATATCCGCTTTTTGTACGACGAAATTCAATACTCGACAAAATTAGGTAGGGTTCGTGATTTTGTTTTCGTCTTCTCTTTAAGTTGGAGTGTCTCACAAGTTACCTCCGTGTTACTGAAATTTTCGAATATAAATAGAACCAATAAACAGCTGAAGCTTTAAGTAAGACCTCGACCTGCCACCTTCCTATTGAAGGCGTAGATAAATTACCCATGAAATGAAGAATTTTACGACTACCTGCAGCTGGGTGGGTTAGCTCGTTTATTTTGGACTGAAGCTTTGAATAGTATTGCTTGTCAAGGATGGCCATTACGGTTCTCGTGCAGACGGAAGAATTTGCACAGTTAAAACTTTCTTCCGTCCTGGTTTGGTAAGGGCCACGGGAGGGACCGGGAACCCCCGCCACGGGTCATGAAACCTATTTTTAGGGGCTAACTTCATGCTGGAGTTGGTGAGGCCTTGCAAGTAAATGAGGCTGCTCGGTTAGTAGATAGATACAAAAAAAAAATTTTTGACATTTAGGTGGAAGTACAAGTACGTGCAGAGTTCCGTCGACTGTGACGACGATCTAAGGGCTGCTGAACAGATATATTTATCAGTTACCTATGTTCGTCTGGTGTGGCTACCATAGACGAAATGGGTACTCATAATCCTAACTACCTTTATCAGTACCGAAGTCTCACACTCCCGATGTATCGTATCTTTCATATGTAGTTGAATCGAAAAATCGTCTTAGTACCGACAGAAAACTTATTTCGTTGTGGGTACGCATTGTAATTAGCTGTAACTGTTCCTGCGGATTAGGGGAGTATCAGTTTCTACGTATTACGGAAGATTCAGAAGGTTGTGTCACAGGTGTCATTGTCGCAGAAGTGCAAAATACGACGACGCGTCAGTCAGCTTCGCTCATCACCCATTCCGGTATCCCTGGATAGTCCTGCCCTGCCCTGCATTTGGGAGTTGGCGCTTTGGTCGCATCCGTCCCTCCGTACTTTATTTGCATGGGCGAATGCTGTCGGGGAGTCTGAAGGGAGCACCTGATGTGCGACTTATCGAGGTTATTTTATTTCTGAGCGTTTCTAGCACTGTTGTGCAATCGAATGCTTTATGTTGTTTTGTTGCTTTTTGTAGATTTCGTATTAGTTTGGGTGGTTGTTTTGTGTATTTATATGTATTCAAACGCTCTTGCACGCACGCACACAAATATACACAAACAGAAACTCAACACACACTCACATACATATATACATATATATATATATATATATATATATATATATATATATATATATATATATATATATATATACATATATCTGTATAGTATGTATATACATATATGTAAAGTTCTGACTCATATCATACCGAACTCCCATTCTTTCAATTGAGAGTCCATACTCTCACTTGAAAGACTGGGTTCTGTCCCACATGTGAGACCAGAAATTTATTCTATGAAACACATTCACATGTCCTCATTTCCATACTATATATATATTATATATATATATATATATATATATATATATATATATATATATATATATATATATATATATATATATATATTATATATACATATACACACACATATATATATATGTATAGTGTATGCATGTATATGTACACATAATATATATATATATATATATATATATATATATATATATATATATATATATATATATATATATATATATCTCACATGAGTGTAATTTAGAACAGTCTTCCAGTTACCTACCACCATCCACATGAACTTCATAAATCTCTCTTAGCTCACAGTTAGGTGACGTATACCCTCTGATTTCACCATCTAATACATGATTTGTTTTTTTTTCTGTTGCAGCATCCTAGAGCTCCGGAAGGAGAAGTCCAGGGACGCTGCTCGTTCCAGAAGGGGGAAGGAAAACTACGAATTCTACGAACTGGCAAAGGTGGGCGTCTTTCCGTTTCCCGTCTCTTTTAATTTTCGATTTTTCGTCTTTACTCACTTGGTTTTGCGACTTTTAGCTTATTACTTTCTCGTTTCCTTTGTCTCTCTTTTCATGAATGCTTTGTTTTACTGTCTCCCGTTGACTATTCCTCTTTTTCTTATTTTTACTCATTTTCATTTTTATTTTCGTGATTTCTGTTGTTACTTTTTATTTCTCTGTCCTCACTAACTTGGTTTTACAACTTTTAACTTTTTACATTCTTGTTTCTTATGTCTTTCTTTTCATGGTTTTTTTTTTTTTGCAGTTTTCTGTTCGCTTTTCATCTTATTCCTTTTCTTCATTTTCATTTCTGTTTTTGGCGATTTCTTTGGTCACCATTTTTGACGAAAATCGTGAGAAACTGATTATTTTCAACATTCAAGAGTTTAATTTTATCCTAATCAGTTACCATTAATCAACGTCTGTTTTCATTTTTTGGAATAATGTATTATCTTCGTTACGATTCCAACGCTTGTTGTGGAACAATAAGCAAACTCTCTGACAGAATTATGGCTTAAAGTTAACGAAACGTTCGTCATTGGTCCAGTAATGCAAAGAATTAAAGTAATTAATATTTTATTCTATAAACACATGCATATTACATGTAACAGTATATTAGCAATGAGGCCTAGAAATCTCCAGCGGATACCGGTTTATTCTGGTCTGAACCGGATTGTCTTCCGCCTGAGGCCTCTTAGTTCCACGGTGATGAGAGATTGTCTAGTTTGAAAAGAATCCTCAAATAATTGCCGAAATGTAAGTTTTTATATCTTGGCGAAACCTGATATTGAATGAACCTCATGATCATTTAAAGTGGTTGTGATTTAGGTGACAGAAAATTTGAATATTATTGTATGCGAGAGACGCAATTTGCGTTCCTCTTGATTGAGTCATTCTTTTACTTTTAAGATAAAAACTACTGAAAATTTTAGAGAATGACTGCAGAAAGCACTTTAACCCAGTGCCACCTAACCACCATGCAGGAGCTTTGCGACATTGAATGTTTTGTACCAAGGTCGTACTCTAAACCTTGATTTAAATTATGTTGTCGCCGACGCCTTTGTTGAAAATGCAGTTCTCTAAATAGTACAAGGAACTCAATTTGGACTTTTGAAGAAATCAGAAATATAACCTTATTTTTAACGAATTTTGCGGTTGGATCTCTTAATTGAAATGACAGTCCGCGTTCATTTTATGAAGTAAATGATGTCGGTCACTAATAACCATTCTGTTATTTTTATTGTTATTATTAAAACTTGGTTGTTTTTCGTTAGTAATTATTAATACTGTAATTTGCTTTCAAATTATTTCCTCAGTCGCCGTAGATATAACACACACCTTCGTATGAGTTAAAAAAAAAATAAGATTTTTAGCTCTCTGAAAAATTAATCTCTTGATTTTGTTTATATTGTGAATATTATATTTATTATTGTTTAGATTTTCCCACCGGAATGTAGGATTGTTTTGCTCATAATAGCAACAGCGATGATGATGTTTCTACCCCCTGACCAACAACCTCACAATAGTGATTACAATGAATAAACGGGAAAGTTGTCGAAATGCCTCATTGTACTGGCCTTTATCAATGACGAAAATAAAAAAAAAGTAATTGAGCAGAACGGAAGTTCTGTACAGAATCCATTTCTTTCCAAGATGCAAAGAAAAGAGCCACTGAGAGAGAGAGAGAGAGAGAGAGAGAGAGAGAGAGAGAGAGAGAGAGAGAGAGAATTTTTCCTTTCGGGGCAAAAGTAGCTAACATTTCTGGAGGGTGATAAAGAACAATATAAAGTTTTGGTGTGGCCGGAGAATCTAATCTAGGGAAAAGTTAATGAAATATATGAAGCAGAGGCGCTCTTTTTTATGACTTGAGGGACGAGGGAGGTTCATTCTTTATCCCTGAGATATATGTGGAATGAAGGGCAGCTTGGAGGCCGTAATGATAATAATGATAATGCAGTTACGATAAAAATGATACAGTTAATGATGTCTTTATACACATCGTTGCGTTTTTGTGTATTTCTCCAACAACAAGCCATTTTCGCATAAGTGAAAAATAAAGATGCTAGCTGCTGTATTGGTAATCTTTTTTTCTGAGTGAAGGATAAATACTTAAGCAATAAACTTCCAGACTTTCATTATATATATATATGTCTTATACACGTCTATATTTTCTTATATTTTTATACTACACAAATATCGTTTTAAAAACGAATTTTTTAGATAAATTCAAAGGGCATTATATTTTGACTTATAGTCCTTCAGCACCGACCAGGATTCGACCATATATATATATATATATATATATATATATATATATATATATATATATATATACATATATATATATTTATTTATTTATATATGTATTTATATATATATATATATATATATATATATATATATATATATATATATATATTGTATACGCATATATACACATATTTATGTATATATATATTTGATTAATAAATAACCTTACCTCTTTAGTAGACGATAACGCTCTTGGGATTTGAGCGGACTGCCGTCCCCACGATCGGAAGGGGGACTTAGTAGTTGTCGGCGTGTTCAAGTTTCATAATTTCCCCACATTCTGCTGATTATTTCATCTTCGAATAAGTCTACAAAACATGCTCGTCTCATACTTTTGTTATTCATCGCCCTTAGCGTATCTTTTTTTTATTTTTATTGCTTCAAAACTCACTTTTTTTACCTTTTTTTTATCTATTGTTCTTCAACTCTCCCCTTTTCTGTATTAGATGTCTGGGGGTTCATACGCTGGCTTAGCTCGGTAGTCCTTATTTGCTCCATCCATAATGGCAATTTCTATAGAATTATTGTTATTATTATTAGATTTTATAATACCATAAATGCCTCAGATTTCATCTTTGTTTTCCCATTTGTGCACTGTTGTCTAAGGCCTTTTTTTTTAATTACGGATTTTTTCCCGATGAATGTCAGAAACTTAGTTACAGTTTCGTTTTTTTTCTCCTCGTTTAATTCCGATTCAGTACAACATTTTAATTAACTCTAAATTTGTATTTGTGTTATTTCTAGTTTCCGTCTTTCCTCTCTCTCTTCTGTGGTTATGTCCAGTTATGTATTTTTGTATAATTTTGCAACATGAGCTAGAACGGGTTTACGCTCGTGCGAGCCCATGTTCTCTATGATTTTTTTTTCCTTGATGCTATCTCTCACGCTCTCGCCACTCTGGTATGAATATTGAATGTTGCCGAAAAGAAAACGACTCAACTCATCCCCTGTTCATTTTTCCACAGATGCTCCCTCTACCTCCCGCAATCACCTCCCAGCTGGACAAAGCTTCCATAATTCGTCTCACCATTTCCTACCTCAAACTACGCGATTTCACACTACACGGAGACCCGCCGTGGCCACGAGATCACCATTCCGGTTCGAAGACTCTTAAAGGTAAGTGGCTGGTCTGCAGATGGTCGATTCTCTACAAGGAACGGGTAGGAAAGCGAGTTTCTTTTTCCAGTGAAATTTGGCTCTTGATTCATGACAGAGTTTTGCTGTAGTCTTACGTCACTTGCAAAATGGAAAGAACATAATTTTTTCAAGCGAGAGGCAGTTGAATTTGCCAGCTGTTTTCTCTAGAAAATATCGGAGGTACGGTTTGTTGACCTTCGTGATTTTGATTCCCTTTAATGGGGGAGATTAATTTAATGAACTAGGGATGTTCCTGCGTCTGGAAGGCGCAGACATGCTTTCTCTGACAAAGTCTAGGCCAGGGGTTTGCTGACCTTTTTATTTTTTTTTTTTTATTAAGAAATTACTTTCCGTTTTTACGTGCTTATGAAGTAAAGTAACTATTTGGACAAGCATTTTTTTTATGATGGCCTCTGTCAATGTTCGTTGGTTCTAGTATATGTACGTATTACCGGGAGAGTAGGAATCAAATGTCTACAACAAGGAAACAGTGAGAGAGAGAGAGAGAGAGAGAGAGAGAGAGAGAGAGAGAGAGAGAGAGAGAGAGAGAGAGAGATTGTTCTCTGAATGACAAGTGATAGACACCCATCAGCTCTTGGAGGGAGAGAGAGAGCTCAGAGCCACTCGTCACCGGAGGCATTACAGCCATTGGAGCTGGTGATTTGGTTGTTATCATAAGAACGAGAGAGAGAGAGAGAGAGAGAGAGAGAGTACTCCTGACGCTAACGCCTATCTGAACACATAGGCGTTAGATCGAAAAATGATGGACTTGCGTAATGATATTTTGTTAAAAGGCATTTGAAAGCACACTAAGAAAAGAAAACAAAAAGAGAGCGAATAAGGTATTGTATAATTTATATTTTCTTTGATACTTTGTGAGCCATCTGGCAAATAATTAATTACATTTTTTTTAAGTGAAAATATTTGATTATGAGTTGTGCGTCAGACCCTGAAAAATATAATGAGAGGAAAAACTAACTTTAAGTCGTATGTATTTTCAATTATATATGTGTGTATATGTGTATATATATATATATATATATATATATATATATATATATGTATGTATGTATGTATGTATGTATGTATATATATGTATGTGTGTGTGTGTGTGTTGATCTGCCTATCAGTCTTATAGGAAGTTGATGGAATTCTAAACATATTTAATGATGGAGATTCGTTTTTATATTATAATAAAGATAATGTTATTATAGCAAGAATTTGTTTTATTCAGAGTAATGAAAAGCAAATCAGAGAATCTTAGTTTATGCGTTATAATTTATTTTCATATGTATTTTAGTGCTTATATTGCTTTCTATGTTTTATTCTGACATTTGATTGTATTGATCTAATAGCAGTATACTGTGAATGGTGAATATAAATATTGGAAGGATAAAGTGCCTGAAATTTTAACGAAGGTTTGAATCATTCTTATTATGATACTTGCAAATACTGTGATAATGTAATAAACCATTACAGATTTTACTTCTTCAGGCACAGAATGTGATATATATATACATATATATATATATATATATATATATATATATATATATATATATATATATATATATACATATATTGCATATATGTATGTATATGTGTGTGTGATTCTGTGTATACAGTATATATGTATTTTATATATGGAGTAAATGGTAATGATTGTTTCATAATAAGCCCGTTGGGCAAATTTTTAAGGAAAGTTTGAAATGTGAAGAACTTGACTGTAGTAATAATGATCATAACAATAGTAGTACTAGCATAGAAACAGAATCATGTACAGTATAAAAATTTCCCTCAGCAAAGGAAGAAATGCATCGCAAAGAATAACCAGATACAAAAAAAAATCCAGAGAAAGCAAAATTGGGTAAAGTCTTAGAGATGAAATAGAGGCCCACTGTCCAGCCAGTTATACAATTTCCCCAAATTATCCCCATAAAAAAAGTTTTTCCGAATGCAGCGCGGCATCCGCCAGTGGAAACTCAACCTTTTGCCATGCCTTGGGTAGGCCTATTTGCGTTGAGGCCGGTACTCGGACAGTGAGTACTGTATATTCACCCTTACGACTTCGAAGAATAGGAGACAGTTTCTCTCGCCGACGAAATGCGTCGTGTTCCCCGCCGTGAGGTAATCCTATTTTTGAGCAGCGTTACATGAAGAGAGTTCCACCTTATCAGGGAATATTAATACTCCGTCAGGGGAATTTCCCTAGAAAGGGAAATTGGAGAAAAAGACAGGGAATTGTGGAAATGACTCATTGAATAAATAAGAGGATTAAGCCGAGTCTTGTTTTACTTGCTGAGTGCCTACTTCTCTTCCACCCTACTCGCAGTGTTGACCGCCAGATGGCATACATGTGGCCAGTTTAATGTTTATTCTGCTTGCACATGCCACAGATAAGAACGCCCCTTTTATCGCCTTCTTCTCCCGAAAATCCACACCCGTTAAGAGAGATACAATAATAGAAATGCTGGGTGAACTTACGTAAGGTAATATTCGAAAGAAAATTTTTTTGACAGAGTAAAACACAGTGCGAATTTTTATTATATAAGACACTGATAAACCCATTCCGAAATGTTAACCAGCGGCATAAAACGGCACATTCATTTAGCTAAATCTCCGGAAAATCGAAAGCACATTTGCCTTATTTCAAGTGAAAACAAAAAGGGCCGAATTAATTTCGAAATACGAAAAACATGTAAGAAAGTTGCTCTTTGAGTTGCTTCTTAGTTTGCTCGAGTTTTTTAATTGCTTTTAGTTTTTTTTATATTTTTTCACTGTTCCGTCCATATTCTCTTTGATCCACATTCTGTGTGCTTGTTAGTGTATGTTTGTCGTTGTAGGCGCTTTAAATGTTTGCCGGTGGTGTTACTGATTCTGCTTATCTTTGTTTTTGTCCTCAGTGTCAGCCAGCGTCATGTCTCGTGCCCTTTTCCGTGACTTTTTTTTTTTTTTTTTATACTTCAAACGCTGTCTCTAATTAAGTCATGGATAAAGGAAAATCTGGATCACCCCTTAAGCGAATGTATTATCTATGGTGGTGCTCAGGACATTCTTGGGGAAAATTATTTTTTTTTTCTTTTTTAACTTTCAAACGCAGTTTCTATCCTGTAGGGATCCCGTGTTTCCTGAGCAAAGCCAGATGTTATCATGTTTTGCATTTGGTTGTGATACCTTGTGATCCTTGACTGACCATCGACTCAAGGTGGATTTAGAAAGGTGCTCTCTGAACTGCACTCCGTCTCTCTCCTATCTGTCAGTTTATCTCTCTGTGTGTGTATATATATATATATATATATATATATATATATATATATATATATATATATATATATATATATATATATATATATATATTTATATATATATATATATATATATATTATAGATATTATATTATAAAATGTTTATAATTATATATAATAAATAATCAATCAGCTGATGAATAAATATATATATATATATATATATATATATATATATATATATATATATATATATATATATATATACATACTCTGTATATAGTGGGGATTGAAAGGGGTTTCTATCGGTAGAGATCATTAGGGTGTGTAGAAAGGATCAGTCTTTATTCCTTTTCAAAAGCCTTTATTTTGTTACAGATGTTTCAAGAGTACATTTTGTTATAAAAAGAAGACAAAGTTAAATGAAACTCGACCAAAATTCTAGTTAACTTAATTTTTAGTCCGAGTTTATTTTAATTTTTGTCTTCTTTTTTTTTATAGCTTGAAAATGGGACCTTTACGTCTTGAAACGTCGCAGCAATAATAAAGTACTTTGAAAAGGAATAAAGGACTGATTCTTCTCCCTACACCTAATGATATATAATATATATATATATATATATAGGCTACCGTATATATTATATTATAAATATATCATATATATAAAATGCCTATGCGTAATTATATATAAATGCTTAAATGTAATTATATGTAGATGTTTTATTTGTATTACAATAAACAGTATTATCATGAATATGATACTATTTATTATAATAAATTATCATAATTGATTTGAGATTGAATGAGCCCACACATGAAGTCGCGCTGCAGTAGAAGCCAAATGATTTAGAGATTTCTGAACCTGGCACAGAAGGAATTTTCACTACCAACAAGTTACTTTTGTCGAAAAAGAAATTTGCCGTGAAAAAGAGCCCCACATTGAGGATATGCAAGTGGAGTTATGTAGCTAAGTATTGTGAATTATTTATTTATTTATTTATTTTTTTTTTTTGCAGATGATGATAATGTTTACCGATTTATGGTCTTAGAACTGAAAAGTAGGATGCCTTAAAGCAGTGGTAATTTTCCGTTGAATTAGAAATTAAACTTATCAGTCAGTATGATAGAAATATGGTGGTTTCTAAGTAAGTAATCATTTGGATATGAATAATAGTTTGGCTAGTTGAATTTGTGCGAAACTGGTTCCATTTACTTTTGAGTTTAGTATAAATTAATTTATACTTTATATTTCATTGGTTAACAACATTTATGTGTCCTTGGGTATTTATGCCTGTCGATATTTGTGGTAAGTATACATGTCTAAAAATTACCTGGAAATTTTTTTTATTGCTATCACCGAGAGTTTCAGAGGGAGCAAAAAAAAAGGGGGAATTGTCGAAACTAGAAAATTGTGATGTAGGGGTTTATTTTGTCCTAGCACTGTTTGATATGCGAAGTTCCGCATTCGGGTAATACTGGTATCAGGAAATAGATTGATGGTTCACAGAAGTTGCACTGAATGTTTCAGGAAACTTTGGTCAGCATAACTGGTCGTAATGCCTTTGAGCAGAATTACGAACACCCACTCACAGGCATAAAGGTAAATGATCTAGGAAAGGGTTTGTTTTGAAGGGCCTCTCAGGAGAGTGGATTTAAAAATAAACAAGTGAGAAAGAAGGTCCGTGAATAAAATCCGTTTAAAGGGCACATTAGGCAAAGACTGGTTTCAAATGTATACAGGGTGATATTTAGAGTGCCTCCGTAAATATAAGTGGCGCACAATCTCTATGAATAAATACCACAAAGAAATAAACTTTAAAGGTTGATAGGCAAACTTGTTTTAAAACGATCTGTAGTATAAGAGGCAGAATTATCAAAGATAGTTTTGATTGGTTAATGGCTTGAGATTTACTATGAGTACACACACACACACACACACACACACACACACACACATACACAGAGAAATTATTGTAAGTGTCATGAAAATTGTCCGTTAATATTTGTTTTATTCCAGGACTTGTACCGTTTTTATTCAGCGGGTTTTGTATGTATTTCCTTTTATATTTTGAACTACTCTTGCGTTAGTCTAGACATTTTACGCTTTGCCGTTATTGAGAGAGAGAGAGAGAGAGATTGAGAGAGAGAGAGAGAGAGAGAGAGAGAGAGAAGGTAGGGTTCGTGTAAAAATAACATTCCAGTGGTGATATGATTCACTTCTATCAACGAAAAGGTTTTTTATTATTATATATATATATATATATATATATATATATATATATATATATATATATATATATATATATATATATATATATATATGGTATGTGGGTGTGAGTAATTACATTTTTGTGAAGGAAGGGCGTAAACTATTGAAACTGTGTTAAATTAACTGTACATGTGAAATGCACGCCTAATGAATTTATGGGAGTAACAGGGTAAACACATCCTTTTAATTAGAAATAGACTGAGTTACAGCATTTTAGACTGTAGCAACATTTATGAAGTGATCCCTTCGAATCAAATTCTCATCACGTGGATACCCAGGCGGTGGTGTGTGCACCTGGACACGCATGTTCTCCTTTTTCGGGATTGGATGTAATCCAAAAGGGAGTTGTTGATTGGTGTTCCTCTGGTTATGGGTTCAGAGCGGAGTCAGGTGAACATCAAGGATTTTTCCAAGGCCCCCTTTTCCTTTGTGACTGATTCTACCATCCCTACGCCTTAACTTCCCCCCTTGGAGGTGCTTTGTCTAGCTTGTTTTTAACCTTTTTTTCGTGGGGAATTCTTTGCAGCCGCTGAATCACTCGGGGCCTAGGGGAGGGAGGGAGGGAGGGATGGCTAAAGGCTGGCCTGCTCAGTCTTAACTCATCGTCAGTAGCCGTCAATACGGTCCTGAATATTAGTAGGATGGAGGGGGTGAGGGAGAGGGAAGGGCTGTGGGAGGGGGGGGAGGAGGAGGAGGATTTGGACCGCTGCTGTATGAATATTGAAGAACTTACTTATACGATGAGCATGAAGCGTAGGAGTTTATGTGCCGTCGCTAATACACGGACGCAAAGGAATGTCAACCGATGAATACTTAGCAGGTGCACAGACGCTTTATGCGAAAATGAGAAAAGAGGATGAGAGGTGGTTTGGGAACGACCTTTCTCTTGGGGCGAAGGAATTTTTCACTTTCCACGTCGTTGATTTCGTAACATCTTGTAAGGATTTTCCTCTAAGCCAGTGCCCAAACTGAAGCGCCCTTCGGGTTATGCCACCTGGGTGGATGCGCCCGGACCGCTCATCCTACGTCGATTAGGTATCATGAATTGGTTTTCTTGCCGGATGATGAGCTGAGGGTTCGGAAGGATTTGGAGTTGAATCCTTTATTATTGATTGCGTTATACTACACTTCCATCTAAAAAAGAAAAAAAAAAAACTGACAGTCATATTTGTTCCTCCTAACACTTCTTGAACATTGTCGTTCACTTAGAACTAAAATTTATCCTGGATTTGTGTATATTGGAAAATACTCTTGATTTCATGGGATTCGTTTTGATTGCAGAAGCCCTGCCAAAAGTGTTATACTATTCCTGAAAATTTACCATTTGGATTTAGAATTGCCTTTTTTGTAGTTCTGTAGTGACTCCCCCAGTTTTCATACACCACTCTATTATTTCTAGCCATGGGAGAATAAAAGGTAGACGGAACTGAAAATGAAAGTCATTTCATATATTTCCTAACCATTTGTACTTAATATGTATGTGTACACATGCTTTCAATACGTGCAGCATATGTTTGGTCGCTTATTTTCTAAGTTCTGTATGCCTTAAATGTCTGTCGCGGCCCCACACACGGACAACAGTTCTTTTGTTGTCGCAGGACGACATATGAACAAAAATGGCCTCAGCTGGGCAATACATTTTCCAGTCACATACGAAACATTTAAATAAATGCAGTCGTTCAAGTTCCCCCAAAACAAAGGATTGGTCCGTTGCTCTCCATCAGTGACATTTCGCCTCCCGGTAATTATGATCGTGGAAGTCCACATTTGAAATGCCATGTTTACACGTGTGTCATTCTGCGCGTATGGCTGTGGGTGCTGTAATAAAACCAGAAACGTAATGCGGGTTATGCGAATGCGTGTGAATGCCCGTTATGCGCTGTGCCATTGGCCCTCTGTTCGTCTCAGCAAAACAAAGGAGTTCGTTATTTATGAAATGGAAATGAGAAAGGAGGAGAATTATATGAAATGAACACGTAACTGAAGCTTGGGTCCGTTGCTGTTGTTTTTTAAGCGTTTTGCCCTGCCATTTTATTTCCCCTGCGTTTGATACCTTCTTCAACGTTTAGGTACTGACAAAGAGCTCCTGGAATCTCTCTCTCTCTCTCTCTCTCTACTCTGTGTGTGTGTATACACCGGCACTGACTCTCTCTCTCTCTCTCTCTCTCCAGACACACTGGTACTGACAAAGATCCTGCTCTCTCTGGACAAAGAGCCCTCTCTCTGTATACACCCTACACAAATATCACAAATACGCTACATTTATCTTCCATTGTATTGTTGAACACCAAATGTATTTCACATTTTAACTGCAGTAGTATACGTTAGTTTTGTTAGCTATACTCCCAATGACCCTTACTGTTATTCCAGTAAGATTTTATCGACGAATTTAGATATTCTTGTCTCACTCCTTCATTAGCTTGTATGAATCCTGTCTCTCTCTCAGAGTTGTCACAAACAAGGATAACACACCAAGTCTTGCACTTAATTTAATTATTCTGTCGCAGAGATACAAGTTGGTGGAACCTCGCTCAACTTTGATTGGCTTTTATGGTCGACCCCTCAGTGTTTTTTCCCTCCCCCACCCTTTTTCAGAAGGGGCTGTCACGGGGGGGGGAGAGGGTGGGTACACGGATGGTGGATTGTTGTGGTGTTGAGAACCCCCGACCCCCATCACAATATACTTACCTCCTCTCAAGGGGTGAGTTATGATACATAAGGGGAATTTTTCACTTTCCACCCTCTGTTCTCGCCATTATTGCGTGTCATTTTCATCGAAATATTATATTGTAATGATGTGGTCATTACTTGAATTATTTTATTGATATTATCCCGATTGAATGAAATATCATTAGTGTAAAATAAGCTGTGATGCACTTTACAGTGCTTTGAAAACTTATCCTTACTGCTTTGAAACTTTGTTGAGGTGGTATATATTTAGTTTCTAATAATGAATTTCCAACACATTCCACCGGGACGTAAGGATACGTAATCCGTTCAAGATTTTTGAAACTATTCTAAAAGCCATTTGTTATTCAACGAAAGTTTCACACCTATATGAATAAGCCTAATATAGGCTGTGCATAGATGAAGTTTCTTAAAAATGCAAATTAGGATTACGGCAGTAGTTGAAATTCCAGAGTGTAAATACTAGATGAAATTCAAACTTTCGTCTTGAATAATGTATAGAAGACTATACATATATATATATATATATATATATATATATATATGCATATATGTACATACATACATACACACACTTATCTGTATATATGCATGTATATGTGTGTTTCTGAATATATCAGAATTTATGCCGTAAATTGTATCAAAGCTTTAATACAGCATAAATAATCTTTTCAGTTAAATCTGAAAATTATAGATGTTCCGAAGAAGTCTGAAGAATTTAGCTTATCATACTTGCTAATTCCAACCCTCAGTCTCTCTCTCTCTCTCTCTCTCTCTCTCTCTCTCTCTCTCTCTCTCTCTCTCTCCTTCCTTCCTTCGTTGTGCTTTCCAGGTTAAGTTTAAAAAAGACCACCCACTTCCTTAGGGGACATTCAGTAATTCTTTATGCTCTGATTGAGTGGTCTTGAATCCACTCTGATTAAAACTGCTCGTTCCTCTTCCTCCTCCTCTTCTCCTCCTCTATTGTCTAGAGGGGAAGTCGTTGTTTACCACACGCAAGTTCCTCTAACTCAATTACCAGCTAATTTAGTTTTCGCGCGGATGTCTTATTTGAGAAGGGAGTTAATTATTCATTCAATCCTTTAGATTTGCTTCTCCAGTTTTATTTTCCCTTTTTTTCCTAGTTTCTTTTTGCCCCTCGACACTGAGGAGAAGTTGGTGTTGATTTCTCTTTATATGTTCTGCTTTACATTATGACTCTGTTTAAGTAAACACATACACACACATATATATACGTGTGTGCACACACACATATATGTATGTACACACACACATATGTGTGAGTGTGTGTTGTATGTGTGTGTGTGTACCCACAAGCATGCGTTTGTTAAAATTACTCATATTTACATATTTGATTTACAATGAAAATATTTTTGTGTTCAACCTTGTCTCTGGGAATTTTTAAATTGCACGATTCATTCTTTTTTATTTATTCATATTATTATTGATTAGGTTTATGTGTAATTCTTCAAGAAAATCAGAAAACCGACATCTCTATACTCCTGACAGAGTTACGAAAATAAAAAAAATAGTTGCCTCTTTTCTCAAATGATTAGAATTTTTGAGTGAAGATATGTTAAATAAAATTCGCTTGTCGATATTGTATATACGTCGACGACGTATATATAAATATATGGATGTTATTTGCCGGAATCTCATTACATCTCGACATTCTTAGTGGACGATTATTAAATTCTAGCAGCTGTTCAGTTACGAGAGGAATTGTCACAGAGATGTTACTGCATGTTGGTCATGAATGGAAAGTATAAGTACTAATTTGTATCGTAGGTACCTGTGTGTGTATATGTATATATATATATATATATATATATATATATTATATATATATATATATATATATATTATATATATATATATATATATATATATTATGCATATCTATATGTATGCATATATACTCGTATATGCATATATATACGTACATACATACATGCATATATACAATACATACATGGTCCTTTTTATGCTTGTCATGTGTGTACTGTCCCATTCATGACCGACAAACTAACTTCTCATTGACAATTCCTTTTGCATCTGATCAATTACGAGAACTTATGACAATCAACCATCACTGTAACGCTGTGCGGCTCCTTCTCATGTTCTAATGTGTCATTTAGGCGCTATTCAGGTATTTTAGCATAAGGGAATGTGAAAGAATGTGAATTTTCTCCTCATGCTCCTCCTCCTCCTCCTCCTCCTCCTCCACGCCCCCTCCACCCCTTCCCGGCTTTCCAGGTTTACTCCTTCAGGGTTGGAGGTGGACCTATTGCAGGCAAGCGAAAGGACCTGAGCGAATATCACAGAGGCCGTTGTGCTTGTTTTTTCCGTTTTTCATTACGACGGATTCCGGTTGAGAACTTGTAGGAACCTTGCCCCCTCTTAATAAGTCACTTAGATGTCTCTTCAGCCAGTCGCTACGAATATAGAATGTCAGTGGAAGATGTTCCCTTTCTCTTTATAAATATAACTTCACTCTCGGTTTGCAGTTATGTTGTTATTGCTGCTCATATTGTTTATGTTTTGATTCTTCTTCTCCGAACTTCGATCTTTAATAACTGCGACCTGAGAGCTCCGAAACTGGCAACATATTTCACCAGCGTCCCGAAGTACCAGCGACCTCACGCAAGGGAACTTCTTTAAAAAACAAAAAAATCAGCAAACGCGTTCAACTTCTGGCGTATATTCTCCGAACTGAGTCCTAGTTTACCCGTTTTTTTTTTTAGGTTTTCGTATGTTTACTAGATGATGTAGCATTAATTTTTGCAGACATAAGAAATATTGCAGTTCTGCCGAAGAATAGCTTGGTTTTCCCTTCAAATTAATATCCATGAGTGCGCCGTCGCCAGAATAGTTCAGTTATTGTAAAATGCTCACTACTGCAGTTCTGTCTCTTCAGTTTGTTAATTTGTGTTTTTATTATTGAATATATTTTACCTATGGTGCTTCCTAACTTAATCTTGTTACCCAAATATTTAAAGTTTGCTAACTATGCGCACAAAGAACAGAAAATCCTATGATGCGTTGTATGTGAAATTTAGGGGACGCATGATTCGCAAAATTACATCAGAACACCACTTGACTGAACCTCCTCAGACCACTCGGCACTTGTATGTAAGTAAACGCGATGGAATAATAATTCGAGGTATTTAACTGAAGACTGATCTCAACATAATTAACAATAATAATGGTCGGAATCAAAGTTCCTCCACACTATCATCAAGTCATGATTGTATATTTTGGGGTACAGAAGTGGAAAGCTATGGTATCAGTGTAATAAGCAGCACGTTCGGAGCAGTGTCAGGCAATTGTCACCGGCAATTTCAACATCATATCAGCTAGGGCCTTTACGAAATTCGTCTTGTCTAGTTTGGTGTGGAGCATACGAAAGCAATTTTAACATGTGTCACTGAAGTCGAGTTACTGAAGTAAATCTATAAATATGTTTGGAGATATAGGTATGTCATTGTGCTCGGTGTGGGTGCCCTCAGAAGATTTAATAATTTGTGTTTTATGTGTGTACGGAATTAGAGATAGTGTACGTTAGTAAGATTAACGCCACCGCTAGGTTTCGTACGAACTGATAAAAAAAAAAAAAACTTAAAAAGCCGCCAGGGACAACAACAAGTCTTGATCCGAACTAGCTCACAGGAGCAGACCAGCATCTGTGGGTGTGCGTGTGTGTGGGGTTTGCTTAGTATGCTAGTGACCATTTTGGCTTGATCTGTAATAATCATCAGTGATTAAGGTAAAGACCTCCCTTGGAGACAGACCATGAGATGATATGATTGATTAGGTAAGTAAAAGCCAGATGTGGTTTTGATTTTCTGAGTCCGGTAAAATGTAGAAAATAAGCTTTGGTCATTTTCAGAAGTAGACAAATTGGCGCTCACATACACACACACCAATATATTTATATTTATATATTTATAAAATATATATGTGAGTGTGTATTATATGTATACAACAAATGCTTATTTTCTACATTTTACTGAATTCGGAAAATTAAAACCATATTTGGCAGTATTTTCTTAATTAATTACACTATCTCGTGATATGGCTCCGAAGGTTTTACCATAATCGTTAATGACTATTATTATGAAATAAGCCAAAAATGGACACCATCATTTCTAAGCAAATTTCACACACACTCACAATCACACAAATAAATAAATAAATAAATAAATAAATAAATAAATAAATGTATGTATATAGATATGATCATATATATATATATATATATATATATATATATATATATATATATATATATATATAAGATATATATATATATATATATATATATATATATATATATATATATATATATATATATATGCACAATACACACACACACACACACATGAAACACTGAAGGTGGTATCTAGGAGAGGATGAAATGATGAAGGATGGTAAAGGGAGATAGGTGTGAGGGGGTGGTTATTTAGGGAAGGTGGGGGCTGGGGAACTAGAGATTGTGGTGGTGGTGGGGGAGGAGGAGGAGGTAGTGACACTGCTGTAATTCCGTTATCCTTGTTGCTCATTGACATGCTACCCTCGACCACGGCAATTTCCCGCGTTGGGACAAACCTGGCGCCGACTTGAGACTCACTGCCACACCAGTCCTTCCCACCCCACCCCTCCCCTCCCCTCCCCTCTCCTGCTCTCTGTCCTCGCTGTCCCCTCTATCCTTGGTTCATCCCTCCCCCTAATCATACCCATTCCCTATTCCCTCTCCTGCCTTCCTCTCCCCTATCCCCCCCCCTCCTCCGCTTCTCGTCATACCTTTTAACATTTTCAGTTTGGTCTTTCTGGAAGGAGCGACAATCACAGTAGACTTGGTTAGGACGCGGAAGTGGGATTGTTGTATTTTAGAAGAGACTTGATGCGGACTTGTTCTTTATTTGTTTAACTGAATTACTGATGGGTTTCGGCTTTGGACTCTCTTTCAATTTATTCACATTATATCTATCTGTCTGTCGATGGTAGATTCCAATATGCATTTGTTTTTGGGTATACAGAAGAAATCGGTTGGGACACTTGAGATCACTGAGCAGGTTTTTGCATGATCAGTTTTTAGAAGTTTTAAGGTGGATATGAACAAATTATTTTAAGATATAAAAAAAATGGAAAATCTAAATAGCCAGAAGTTCAAAAAAAAATAGATCTAAACATATGCACGAATTACCCTAATGCCTGGAGGAGAATTTGCATTTGTTATTTGTAATGTCGGCCATCCAATTCAATTTCGGACCTTTTCAGGTAAAGGCATATGGGGTTTCCTCTTTGTTAAGCCACTTGGGACTTCATTAGCCAATGCCGCTAGGGGTCTATGTAGTTAATGACTCTTGGAACTTTTGCAGTTGATGAGTCTCTCTCTCTCTCTCTCTCTCTCTCTCTCTCTCTCTCTCTCTCTCTCTCTCTCTCTCTCTCTCTCTCTCTCTCGTTTGAGTGCTGGTGGTACGTTTGTGACTGATTTCTCTTCTTTATTCTGGAAAGTATTTCATTTGGGTTTCAAGGTAAAACCTTGCAAAATCATGTGTATTATAATATATATCTTGTTAGTTACTGTAGTGTTTGGTAGCCTAATCTTGATTATACAATTATGCCAGTAGTAAATAAACTCCATAAACATGCATTGATTTTTTTATGGCAAGTATTCCCTATTATCAGTTAAGGTTATAGTTGGTGGAATACCAGTATTAGGTGCTGTCCATAAAACCTTAATTTTTGAACTGCATATATATATATATATATATATATATATATATATATATATATATATATATATATATATATATATATATATGTGTGTATATGTGTTGTGTGTTGTTTCTAGTATATGACCTTAAGTTTGACAATGCATTGAGCGTGTATGCCTTTCAACTTTTTTTTTTTTATCATATTACAATCTAGATTATTTTCCCTTGGAATGGCACCCTGTGTGAGCTTTTAAGGAAAGCATTGCTTGTATTACACAAAAATCTGTCTTTCGCCTACTATCAATGACACCGTGGAAACATATTTATGTGGCAATCATGTTTCTCACATTTTCTCATTACGGTTATAATTAACTATGATCCAAGTGTCCATTTTACTAGATTTTCAATAATCGCGAATAAAGTGACAACTCAGTAATTTAGCGTTACAGTTAATCAGAAAAAAAGGTGGAATTAGTATTCATAAATTCATTCAGTTTTGATGATAAAGCTTTTTTTTATTGAAAATTATGTATAAATGGAAGTGAAAAGGACTTCCGTTCGGAATTCCACATAATTCGAAATAAAGAGACCTTTAACCAGAATTCCCGTCGACTGGGGATAAAGGGACAATTTCGTTCAGTTTTTCGAATAATATGAAACAAGAGGATTTCCATTTAGGGTCTCATTGGAATTCAAAGCCGCCGTTGATGGAGGTGATAGTTCTCAATTTTGCCATTTTTATTTTTGCATTTTTTCTCTCTCTCTTTGTTCAGTCACCGCTGTAAAGTGATAGCTTGTATATTTTGTTCGGAATTTATTTAGTTTTTGTCGTTGTAATAAAAATGGAATTTCTGTTTCTAGGTTTTTTTTATTTTTTTTAGCATTCCGAATCGTAAAATTTGGGTCTATGTTACTTTTCGTCCTTATCTCGGCACTGTTGTTTTTTCTAAGGTTCGTCCAAGATATCCGTAGAAATTCAAAATTCCGGATTTTGTGTTTAAATATTATATGAATGCCACCACAAAGGTATGTGCAAATCACAGTTAATTATTGATCATTTCGGTTTATTGAACAAATTTTCACTATTATACTATTTCTGTCACCTGTGAAATGTATCTTGCGTTTTTTGTGCAATTTTTACTCATACCAATTGATTTCATGCAAGAGAAATATCTTTAAAATTCAGCTAAAATTGTTCATGTTTTTCTGGGAGCCTCACCAATCCTTTTTTCAGATTTGTGTTAATAAGAAGGTCTCAGAAAACAAGCTTCAAGTGAAATCAGGTTAGTATTGTTAGCTACCTGGCTTTTTTTTCTCCCAAGTGTTTGCGTACGTTATAGATAACATTTTATTGTTTTTGATGTTTTATCGCGACTTGATGGAAAAATGCTTTCAACATAATTACTCCTGCTTAACCTAAACCAAACATAAGCAGCTACTCTTTGACAAGCCAAGTGTTTCTGAAAGGAAGTAAACAAAGCCCAGCTGATCTCTCATTTAGTAATGTGTTTAATCCTCAGAGCATAACGAAGGGAATTTGAGCCTTGTAACCTTTGTCTACTTTTTAACATGGTGAAATGGCATTTTATTTTTGAAGTATAGAACATCAAACTATATAATTGTTCTTTAGAAGATTCTTGGTTGCCCAGTCTTTACAATGTACTGTATACAAGTGAGAGCAATTGTATGTATATGTATATATAGTATATATATATATATATATATATATATATATATATATATATATATATATATATATATACACGAGTATATATATATATATATATATATATTAAATGGATATATGGATTAGTCATAGAGATGTTTAATGAAATTCTAGTTTAGTTTATGTGTATGTTTATACACACACACACACACACACACATATATATTTATATATATATATATATATATATATATATATATATATTATATATATATATATATATACTTATTGTATATAATATATATATATATATATATATATATATATACATATATATATATCACCCCTTCACCTTGTGCCCCATATTAAAAAAATTTAATTTGTAACAGGGTATTCGATATTTCAGTATACTGTGTAAGAGATCTGTCTCTCCTACACATGCACACGCGGCAAGGCCTCCATGTAATTACTGAAAGTCTCTGGGGATTTGAGGCGCCTGGGTGTGTACTCTGTATATGAACCTTCAGATGTCTTTTCCGCAGCTGCCCTTGTTATTATTTCAAAATCATTCCACTCAGAATTATTCATGAATGCTGTTATAGAAAGAGTTGTGCGGAAGAAATAATTGTATTAGTATCTGTTTGTTTATGTACACTATGTGTGTGTGTGTGTGTGGGGCGGGGGGTGGTGTGTTTGTGAGCATAATGTTTGTACACATGATTTTGGGTGTTCAGAATTGTATTTATGTATCCAGGTACACTCTTCAGTTGAAACTGGTAATATAGTACATGCATGCTTCACGTACAAGTTTGCCATTTTTGGCCGGGCATCTACCCAACTTTGAGAGAGAGAGAGAGAGAGAGAGAGAGAGAGAGAGAGAGAGAGAAAGAGGTTGGGGGTTGGGATGGTACTGGAGCCATAATTTTTATTATGTTTTTAAACCCTTAATTACCCTGATATGTTAATGGCCATTTCACCATGCGTTAGACCATAACTTCATTTGCTATTTACGTTTTAGCTAATGATGACCCGTCCATTAAGCCAGGGCCATTTGCAGCAATGCTGATCATTGAAACTGGACCAGAATAACTTGTACCGTTCAGGCTAGGCATGGGTCAGCTTACCCTAATCTTCTTTGGGTAATGACTGTGTTAATTATAGTTTAGATGTGTTTGGGAAATGATTGTTGCTCTTTTTATCTTTATGAACTAAATATGTTCTCTATACTGTCAACATCTCTGGTTTGATTGTGCTTTGACGAATAATTTTTAAAATCTCTCTCTCTCTCTCTCTCTCTCTCTCTCTCTCTCTCTCTCTCTCTCTCTCTCTCTCTTCAAAAACTCTCTCTCTCTCTCTCTCTCTCTTCAAAACGTGGGCTCAGTGTCTCTCTCTCTCTCTCTCTCTCGTCAAAACTGTGGGCTCTCTCTCTCTCTCTCTCTCTCTCTTCAAAACTGTGGGCTCAGTGTCTCTCTCTCTCTCTCTCTCTCGTCAAAACTGTGGGCTCTCTCTCTCTCTCTCTCTCTCTTCAAAACTGTGGGCTCATTGTCTCTCTCTTCAAAACTGTGGGCTCAGTCTCTCTCTCTCTCTCTCTCTCTCTCTCTCTCTCTCTCTCTCTCTCTCTCTCTCTCTCTCTCTCTCTCTTCAAAACTGTGGACTCATTGTCTCTCTCTCAAAACTGTGGGCTCATTGTCTCTCTTCAAAACTGTGGGCTCTCTCTCTCTCTCTCTCTCTCTCTCTCTCTCTCTCTCTCTCTCTCTCTCTCTCTCTCTCTCTCTCTCTCTCTCTCTCTCTCTCTCTCTCTCTCTCTCTCCAAAACTGTGGGCTCAGTTTACGATCCTGTGTAAGTGTTATGAAAATAAACTGGAGATTGTGGATGATCTTAAATGTGCTAAGGTGAAACCTATCAGAAATGAAGATTGAAGAAGTTGCAATCAAGTAGCATTTTATATTTTCTGGGGAGTGGAAGAGCAATAAAAGCAAGTGTAGGCCCTTTGTGCTTTGCCAGAACCTACTCGTGATTTTATTGTCATCACCTAGCGGCCACGTGTTTGCGATTGTTCACACTATATGTACAGTATTATATTTTATATATTAATGTTTTGTATATAAAATGATACTGGTGTTTTATTTCTTTATGGTACACTGAGTTTATGCATGAACAAATATATGTTATATGTACATAAGTTATATATATATATATATATATATATATATATATATATATATATAATATATATAAAACTTATATCATGAATAAGGCCATGCGCAATTAAGTACTGTCTTTAATGTCTGTGCTTAATGCTGTTATCGTAAATTTAACAGACCCTTTCGTAATCTATGGAAAAATAAGTACACCATCTTGGGAGTAGTAATCCTGGCCCATCTTGTTGTAAAACAGAATTAATATTTCATATCATAATTTTATCTGTTTGTGCCGTGCAAGAGGTTTGAGAGATTTTTAAAATGCTCTTAGCAATGTTGAAATGATTAGTTGTAATTAATAATTACAGCTTATATAAATCAGTTCATATATAGCAAACACATTCTCTCTCTCTCTCTCTCTCTCTCTCTCTCTCTCTCTCTCTCTCTCTCTCTCTCTCTCTCTCTCTCTCTCTCATACACACACACACACACACACACACACGTACGTGCATAATGATATTTCCTCTTGTATTCGTGTAGGGAAACGTTAACAGTGGCCATCAGCAGCATAATTCTTCCTTTCTACGCATTCTTTGGGGACTTGGAATGAAACTACCCAAATGTCGGAGATCCCTTCCTCGCGGCACTAAGTCGGTTACGCACTAGGAGAGGGGAGGGGAGAACTGTTGGGGCAGGGGAAGGGGGAGGGAGAAAAGGTAGATACATACATGTAGGGGTGCAGGGGCACCTCCGCCGCCGCCGCCAACGCTGCCGTCGTCAGGGAGGTACTTCCGAGTGTGTGCCGACTAACGAAGCTCCCGACCAGCTGCCGAATGTGCCCTGCATATTGAAGGCCCTGTGTGTGTGTGTGCGTGCGTGCGCGCGCGTGGTATCCATCATTTTCTCCCTCCTCATCTTGATAAGACAGTTTCCAGTTACTTTAAATTTGCAGTCTTTGCATCCCGAAATGTATGTGGAAGTTTGTACAATACTGAATATCTCGTTTGGCTTCCATTTTTAATGTTACCTTTTAAAACACGTTTGTCTCTCGTCAGCTTCACTCTGATAATCTTTACCCTGTATTCAGGTTACAAACGCAAGCACAAACATGTACGATCATTTAGGAATATAGTCATGTTTCTTCTGTACTCTTTACAAAACATATCTCTGTTCCGTCTGTATTATTTTTTTGTTTATAATGGGACCTTCTATTATTTTTCAACCTTTCAACGTTGTCAGTCCTGCAAGAAGACCGGTAATGTGTAGTTCTTGCTTTTGAAATTAGATTAGGAATGCTAAACCATTGGGACTTTTCAACTGCTGTTGTTTTTCATTATCCTCAAGTTTGCTCCAAACCTCCAGTCGCGATGACAATCTAATGAGGCTTGAGAATGAGTTCTTCAAAATTAAGACATGAGGCATTTCACTTCCATGAGTGTCTGCTTGTAGGGCTGTTGTCAGGAATACAGTATGTGTATGGGAGCCTTTGAGTGCTTGCGTGGTTGTGTGGATGAGCAAGAAATACACAGAACTATTGTAGGTTATTTTTATGTTAAAATTGCGATCTGCGTTATGAAGGTTGCTGAGTGACGTTGCCTGTTAAAGCTATAATCTTGATTGGTATTTGCTTTTGGCTATTAAGGATCGTCGTTATTAAAATATCCATTATTGCCGAATACAGACTATAGAATCAAAAGAAGAACAAGGACAGTCATACCCAAGAAACTTCATTTAGGTACTCAACGCCTAAACTGTGTCTAAATCAAGCCCGTACAACAAACGCGGGCAAACTTCCGCACGTACGTACTTTTTACCCCAAGTAATTTTCTTTATAAATGTTTCTGGGGCAGCAGGTGGAGTAGTAGCAGCAGCATAGCAGCAGCAGCAGCAGCAGCAGCAGCAGCAGCTCAAGTTTGAGAGACCTCTTGTGGTGTGAGTTCCGGTCTAAAAACTCCTGTATTCGACTTCGCTAAAGGCCGTCCATTAGAGCCTTTTTTGCAAGTTTCGACTCGGAGGGCCTCTAATAAGGAAAAGTAGTGACGTATCGGGATTACCTTTCTCAGCGTTAAAGACTTGGGAGGGGAAAACGGGGGTGTTGAGCGACAATGGCCTCTAGGGGCGTTTGGAAATCACCGCCCGGCTTGGGCCTTATGGCATCTGGTCTCTAAGGGTCAGATTTGCCGGAGATTTGTGTCCGTCTGGAACGGTCAAGAGGCATCTTTCCAGGAGGGCTGGAAAGCTTGGTGGAAATGTTGCAATTGAAAAATATTCAATAGAAAAGTTGGTGGCGGGCGGGCGCTATCGGAGGCAAGGAAGCCTCCGCCGCCATACCAATGAGCCCCGCCTCAGGGAAGAGACGAAGGAGCAGGAGGAGGAAATGGAGGAAAAGGGGAAAAAGAAGGACGAGGGGAATGAGGAGGTGGCAGACACTGAAGAAAATTAAAGGGAGTTAGTTATGACCAGTATTGTTAAAACACATTTCATATTTATGTATACACATATATATATCAATCTATCTATCTAACTATCTATCTATCTATCTATATATATATATATATATATATATATATATATATATATATATATATATAAAGATAAAATCACGTTCTATATTTTATATATATATATAAAGATTCAGTTATATAATATATATATATAAAATAGTTATGAATATATATGTATTTGAAATTTAAGACCTCATTAAGGAATTTTTTTCAACTATTAGTGAAAAGAAACCAAATCAGTTACAGATAAGCCAGTGATACTGGCATCCTTCGAAAGCAACTCTGGCAAGAGATGTAGATTACAGTTGAGCACCACGAACAGCGAAACGACAGACGTCAGTCAGAGCTAAAAAGAAGGAAATTCCTGGAAAACGCAATAATGGTGATAATGAGAAGAAGAAAAAGAGGAAGCGAGGAGAGAGAGGGGAACGCGAAGGGAAACGAAGCCGGTGAATTGAAAGAACAAGCGATAAAGAACGGGGTCGAGAGAAAGAAACTAAGGTGTGGCATGGAATACCAATGAGAGGGAAATGTTAAGAAATGACGAACGCGCACCACCACCCTCCTCCTCCTCCTCCTAAAGAAAGGAAGGGTGGGGAGGGGATAGCCAGAAATGAGATCAAAAAGGAAGGAAAAAACGAAGAGGGGGGGAGGGTGGATTCTGTGGATAAGGGGCAGCTGCCTATAAATTGGGAAATAAATGATAGGAAAAAAGGCACAATGGACATAACTCTTCATAAAAGGAAGGGGACAAGAATATTGGTTGTAACTCGTAAAAAAAAAAAAAAAAAACACTGGTTGGCTTCCGTTGTTTACAGCGCAGCTTTGTCAAATACGAGGCCGAGGAGACTGCCATGAATATTTTTCCTTTAAAGCGTTATGATACGTAATGGAGACTGCGTCGAGTCATTATTGTAATCATTATTGCAAATAGTTATTGTTGTAGTATTTTTTTCCTTATTGTTGTAGGGTATAAGATTTTCCTGTAGTTTGTTTCTTTGTTTATATGAGGTAAATATACTTCTAAGCAAAATTCCTTGCAAGATATGTATGTTTGTGGAAACTTTTATATACTATGTATATATATACTATATATATATATATATATATATATATATATATATATATATATATATATATATATATATATATATATATATATATATATATATATATGTATGTATAGTGTATATACATTGCACATGTAGAACCCTACAAAATAATAGGTTTCATCACAAGAATTCTAGCTTAATTTTCCAGTTGTTTCACGGTTAAATTCTGTATTCCTATTTCTTGCAGTTTATACGTATTCTCTCCCAGTACTCCTTGTTTAATGCTATCAGTTTGTTTAATACCATTGTATAATAATGATTTTTAGATTAGAGTCTTTCTGTACCCCAGAGGGAGTTTGTGTTTACGTCATGAGGACGAGGTTTACATTCAGGTCGCATGAGTGGATTAATTCGTTTTCGGTGAATGTTGGGGTTATTTTAGATTTTTCCGCTTATGATCTGACGCACAGGAGTGACTAACAATGTAGTAATACGTCGTGTTAAAATTGTGTAGGATAGTATGTATATGGAAGCGCTGCCGTCATGGATAGGGAGTGTTCCATCATTAAAAGTTAATGTCGCGTATTCGACACATGACAAAAGTCATTTACATATATCTGTATGTATACTAATTCAGACGAGGAGAGAAGCGTAGATATGAAAGTATACTTTTAAACCTTTCATATTTTACCTGGAAGCAAGGACAACTTCCAAAGAAATGTTTTGTATTCATAATGCAAAGGATAATCTCTCTCTCTCTCTCTCTCTCTCTCTCTCTCTCTCTCTCTCTCTCTCTCTCTCTCTCTCAGTAGTTAAATAAATGAATGAAGTAACATGTGAGTAATGGTAAAGAATGAAGCACTAGTTGACGTGTAATGAAATATTACAAACAATTCCCTAAGAGTTTTTCGGAAGGCAACACACTCAAGGTTTTTAGCTCCTCTTTGCCTTTAGGAAACATTTATCCTTGCTTTTTGGTACCTTCATCGTCACTCTTATTATCAGTATTATTATTATCACGGTTATTAGCAGTAAAAGTATGAGCTGCTATCCCCGAAGAATAGACCAAACAGAAGTGAAAGACTTATTTCAGCATCTTTTTTCGCTATGGATGAACGTGTTGGAGATCTGCTGACTAGTAGAGTATTTCCAACAAAGGAATTAAATTCACGAGCAGGCTTCTTGTCTTTTGAACTTAGCAATAGTATTTTTCGAAAGACATTTTTCTTGTTTTCATTTTTTCTGATGGAGGATCTTTTATAATCCACTTCTTAGCATCAGTATTACTATCAGCAATATTATTATTACCGTCACGGTTATTAGTAGTAAAAGTAGGAACTGCCATCCGCGAAGCATAAGCCATACAGAAAGGGAACTCATTTCAACATCTTTTCTCGTTCTTAATAAACTTTGTCTGGATCTACTGACCAGCAGAGTATTTTCAACTAAGGATTCTTAAATATCATTCGACATTTTTTCATAATATTTATGATCATGACCGCATGTCTCATGATATCAACATTAGCGTCTTTGGAAAGACTTTTTCTTCCTTGTATTTTTTTCTGATGGACGATCTTTAATTCCCCTTATCATATGGATCGTAAACCACATGACTATTAGATGGACTTAGGCCTCTACTCCCCCCCAATTCCCCCTCCCCCTCCCCATCATACCAACACCCACACCCACATACAGACACACGAGCACGCAAATGAAACTCTGCTCTGCTGCCACGGTAGTAGTTCTCCCAGTTTATCAGGGAATAGATTTTACACAAAAGAAAATTAAACTCTAATACGACCAGTCAGTCGCATTCCCTGGACTTGAACGGCTTTGGGACCCGCCGGGAATAATAATAGCTAGAGAAATTCGTTCGGAAAATGGATAGGATAATGTATTTATATATACATATACGTGCGAGACTCCGTAAGGATGTTGTGAACGTCATTAAATGGATTATTATTATTATTATTATTATTATTATTATTATTATTATTATTATTATTATTATTATTATTATTAGTCAGCTGTTTAAGTCATTCTTAATTTAAGCTTCCTCCTCAAATATTCACCACACACACAACGTTGCCAAACTTTTAATTATTTCCAGTTTTTGTTGGATGAGAATCTTCTAACTTCACTTCGTCACACTTCTGTCTTCATGACTGCTGTCTTTTGCTTTTGCTTTTATATTAAAATTATATACATAAGTATTTGGAGTGAGAACGTATACAGAATATTCGTAATTCTACATTCGTCATTTCCAGACATGAAATTAAAGATTTTTGTATGTGGATATTATTTTACTATTTCTCTGTAAAGTTTTTTTTTTTAAATTTTGCTTTAGAGAGAGAGAGAGAGAGAGAGAGAGAGAGAGCGAGAGAGAGAGATAGAGACTGAAAAACTGACGGTTTACAAAAGTTGAGAGAACCAAATTAAATGCTTCAGTAAGTCCCGAAAGTATTTACAAAGTTTGCTGTGCATTTGTGTTTCCTAAGGATCCAGAGGAAGAGGAAGATGGTGTGTTCTTGACGTACCAAAACTCACTTGAAAGATCACCATCTCACTGTCTTGAGCTCCAACACATGATCCGAGTATATTGCTTATGCAGATGATGACACTCTCTTTGCATTGATCATATCTTCCGAGTGTAAATTTGCAGCTGCTGATTTCTTAACAGAGATTTGGCTTAAATTAGTGCGTGGTGCAAATTATGGGGGATGAAGTTGAACCCTAACATAACTCGTAGTAGTAAGTAGGGCATAAGATCCCCCCCCCCCCAGATCTCTTCACTGAGAGTGTTTCTTCAATTACATGGTACTGATTTAAAATTCTAGGTGTCCTTCTTGATTACAAATTTATTTTTGAGAAACAAGTCTGGTCTTTCTCTTCTTCAGTTACATGAAAACCTGGTATACCGAGCTTTTTTTTTTTTGCATTTTAGATTGTTGAAGATCTGTCTATTTTGAGGGAATTTTTCTTATTCCGTTTATTCTTTCATGTTATTAATGATGTCTCTTTGGTTGGTCTTCAGCAGCTGACTTGCATCATAATTTGTTAGAGGAAAAACTAGTTTTGCCAAATCTGTATCCTTGATCTTAATATTGATATTAAGATCATGCATTTTGTATAAAATATTTCACAATTCTGGTCATTCTTTGCATTCAGATCCTCCTAGACTGCGCCAGCCACCACTTGGTACTAGATATGTAGTTGATAATTCTGACAGTTTTGTTTTTTTCTTCTGTGAGGTTCAACGGCGCACAGTTTTCTGGAAGTTTTATTCCTGCTGGGACCAGATTTTGGAATGATCTTCCTAATCCTCAAGTGGAATCTCTGGGACTCTGGAGTTCAAACTTTTTTTTTTTTTTTTTTTTTTTTTTTGAGCAGGCTAGCATCAGTCCCGCTTCATAGTTTGCTATTTTTTCCTTTGTTGTTTATCTTTATTTTAACTATTTATCTTGTTTGCTTTCGTTTTCTCTCATAGTTTATTCTGTACTTCTCAATTTCCTCTTCTGTACCGAGTTTTTTTCCCAGTTGGGTCGCAAGGCACCGTAGCACTCAGTATTTCCAACCAAGGTTGCAACTGGGCTCGTAGTAATAATAATAATATTTTCTACTTTGTTGGTTGTTCTTTTCCAAATTCATGTTCGAAAGAGAGAGATTAAGCACCACGGTAAATCTGTACCTTTTACGGAGTGAGCCTTGTTAATTACAAATGATTATTACTCGCTGATCATTTATCATTATTTTTCGGAAACCATAAGATTTTGCATACCTTGCGATACCGAAAATCTATTACAAAAAGACTAAAATTCTAGAGTATAAATCGACATATTTATGCATTTCTTAGTTTCAGTAACTGTGCTGCTATCAAGAGAAATTGTTTGAAAGGGGAAGCATGGCCGGCCTACGTCCCCGATCGATTCCAAACCACAAATTCCTTTAAATTTGCCGGCGTCGTCCGCCTAAATTTCCCTTTTCAGCGAGGTATTAGCGGACCGCATTCAACCGGCCGCCTTCGGCGGCTCGTCGCTTGTCACCCAATCAGGAAGCTCATAATTACATTTTGAGCCAATCAGATTCAATTATTGTCTGGCCGTCCACTGGGTCGTCGGCTATAGCGCCACAACACAGGAACGTGTAAGCTATTTGACTCCGGTCCGCGCACCCTCAGCACGGATTTAAGACCGCTTTCATCAAAGGCTGCTTTTATTGGGCGGCCGTAGCCTCGACAATGAAATGAACCTCGAGACACGCTCCTCATTCCACCCGTTATTCAAGTATCGTTGGCGAGTAATCAGCTTTGCGAGTAACAAGGGTGTTGGCTCTAAGAGAGGAGGGAAAAATGAGTTATGAATAATTCGTGGGGTCTCGTCCTGGAGGCCCGTTCCGTCCTTCGTTTTCTTGAAACGGAAGTGATGCCGGGTGTTGCTCCTTAATCGTATAATTTGCTGAAGCTTCGTGTTTTGAGACGCCTCTCTGTCCCCTTCTCATACACGAGGCCTGGTTTTGTAATTAGTCGCCTTTCAGTGGACTTAATTCCTCCTTGCATAGAGGATATATATCAATCATTTTTAGCGGAATAATAATAATAATAATAATTAATATTTCCGCCCCAGTGTGTACAAATAAAAACGTGGTTGAATCCTTAACTCCTAACCTTCATCATCCATATTTTGAAAATTGGGCGACTTTTACCAGTGTTAGCATTGAAGAAAAGAAAGTAATAAGACGAATTCAAAACATTTTGTATAAAATCAGTTATTATTATTATTATTATTATTATTATTATTATTATTATTAAGGTAAAAAAAAACCCTGCCTAGCAATTACTGTTTATTGAAAAGTGATATTGTTATTATTATTATTATTATTATTATTATTATTATTATTATTATTATTATTATTATTATTATTATTAAGGTAAAAAAACAGCCTAACAATTACTGTTTAGTGAAAAGTGATATTGTCTAGTCTGTCGTGAAGAAAGAATGTGACAGCTCAGAAGACATTCCATCCGTTGATGTTCCCCCACGTCGCCGTGCCCCCTCCTTTGCTACGTACTCCCTTGTTCCTGTGTATTCCCCCCTTCTGTCTCTGAAGTCCCTCCACATAATCCTTCAATTTACCTTTTACTAATCGCTGGATTATTTGTCATGAATATTTCATCTCAAGATTAATCGGAGTCCATCTGTGAGCTCTTGTTGTCGGGTATGCATGTGCGAATGCATGTATTTACACATATATGTGTATGTATAGTTTAAAAATTTTTGCGTATTTTATATTTACGTGAAAGATAACTATAATCATTTGTTTTGCAGTTTCACACTGTTATAAATCATCTTATTCTCTTGCACTGGTTATTCAGAATTGAGCAACAAGCACCTCTTACTGAGAATATACTTTCTAATGTAAAATGTTCACAGCTGTGTGTTATGGTTGCTTAATGTCTTATTATTCTAGAATTAACTCATTGCATTTTGCTCATTCACTTAAGAATTGTATTTATTCACCATGTACTAAAGATTAAGGGGTCTTCTCGCAACCCCTCCCTTTCAACCTTCCCTCCCCTAGTCCTTCGCTCCAGCCCCTATCCCCATCCCTCCCCTTCCCTCCTTCCCTTCCCTTCCCTTCCCTTTGGCATCCCCTTCAACTATCTTCTCCCTTCTGTAGTGGATAGGGCGAAGGCCACGCGCAAGGCTTTCCACATACACATCGGCCCGTTTCGTTGTTGTTAGTCCTTCATCCTCAAGCTTCATTTGTGGATGTACTGTACACTGAGTTTCTTCTTCGCTTATACATTTTTTCCGTTGGCCAGTGGTTTCCTTTTACACGAGAAATGCGATCATAATTCTTGCTTTCAACATAGTCTTTCCTGTGAAATGCGTTTGGTGGGAAGGATTGAGAGGAGCCTCCGGTAAGAGACCCGCGAACGAAACTCACAGAGAAGTTGGCTTTCCATTTCGATTCTCAAGCCCCCTCTAATGGAGTTATGAGATTAGTTACAAAACGTGTCAACAGATGTCACCTCAATCAGCGCCATTCGAGGTTACCTACGGAGGCAATTGGGCGACCGACACCCGCCGAAGCCTGTCATATGAATACTTTTTTTATTTATTTTTTTTTTTTATCGTGAGAAACTTCCTTTGCAAGTGTAATCGTTTGCACGTTCTCTCTACTTTACTTTTGTTTGTTGGTCTCCTGCAATTTTTGTTTCTTAAGATTGGGGATACTACGTAGTGAAAATATTTTTTTATTATATTTATTAGTAGAAAAACAGATCAGATAGACACATCAGAGACAATTTTTAATGTTTTTATGCCAGATTTTTACTTTTAAACATCCTTTTCCTCCGAGATATTTTATCTGGGTACATTCAGAATACGTATTTTATCATGTACCACCAGTCATCGCATATGAGGATAGCGGTGTGTAAGGAATAAGCTTATCTTTGATTTGCTGAACTTATTTTTGTTTAAAGATGCGTTGTGTATTTATTTTCCATCTGTTACGTTGTTTGCTCGCTACTTTATTTGAATACCGACACCTACACATATGCATGTATGTTTGTAGATATTGTTATGTTTTGTACTGCACTTGTATGTCGTTAAGTATGTTTCAAGAATACGGATCTGTTGCAGGCTGTATGAGAAGTAAGCGAAGGAATTTTACTCAACCATACCGTATTCTCTCATTTGTGCGATGCAAAGATCCGGATGAATTGTGCTTTTTATTTTCCACTCTAGAAAATGTAATGTAGTACAGGAATATAATAAATGGACCTGGTTGTTTGTTTATTAATCACGTAATTTTGTAATTATTGCAGCAACTGAAGGGCAACAAAATGAAATAATTTTTTTGTGCGTATTACACCCGTTTTGAATAAGTGCCGCAGCCATTACCAATATATACAAAGATGTAGGAACCGTTTCTACAATAATATCTGTCAGTATTATTATTGAAAGTATCGCAAGTAATTTTAAGTAATTCCTGAACCCCATACAGAACCTTAAAACTCCCCCTCCTCCCCGGCGTTTCCCCTTCTCATCCGGCCGTCCAAGCGGAAACCCTTTTCTAACTCGTTAATTCCTTCAGAACTGTCGCGCTCGCAAACTCTTCAATTTACCGCCATATGACTTTCGTTATGGTCAATTATATGGTGTAGACGGCTAGGCCAGAGGGGTGAAGTGGGTGAGAGAAGGGGGAAGGGATGTTTAAGCTGAAGGAGAGAGAGAGAGAGGAGTATATATGGAAAAAGATTGGAAAACTGGTAATGCGCGAAAGAGGAGAATCACAGAATAGGGAGGGTTCTTAAAGGAATAAAAGAAAGAAATATGAAAGTGAAGAAAAGAGTAAGGGGGAAAAAAAAGCGAGATTCCTACTGTTCCTCTTTCAGTTTATATCCTTTTGCTTAAATTCTCAATTTGATTAACTTGGGAGTTCGGAAGAGAAACAGAATTTCTTTGTATACAACCTCATATATATAACCATATATATATATATATATATATATATATATATATATATATATATATATATTATATATATATATATATATATATATACATCCGAAGATGTGCCAGGGAATAATTAAACACTGGGTACAAATCCTGACAAATTTCTATTCAGTTTTCTGAAACGTCTTCACGTTGCGAACCGATCAGTATTTTTATACCAGTGGCTCATTTTCATGGTGTATGTGCATAACACATCAAGTGTTTTGTGACTTACTTTTTGATGTATATATATATATATATATATATATATATATATATATATATATATATATATATATATATATATATATATTATATATATATATATACATATAATATATATATATATATATATATACAATATAATATATATATATATATATATTTGTATAAAATATATATATACATACATATACATACGTGTGTTTGTAGGTACACTAAACATTGGGAAAATAATATAAGTGGTAATTCTGGTGTTTAGCTGTCTCATTGGTAATGGACATTCTTGTAGTCGACACAAGCCGGAACTGTTGATAATAATAATCCCATCGTTGTGGTTATGAAAACTGAAATTTACATTGATAAAATTCTTTTACATTTGCAAATGGATTAAGTTATTCGCTTAATTTCCTTCTTTTCGGATGTAAAAATATTAGCACTTTATCGCAGAGGATATCAAATTTTGATTTGGTACCGCGAGAACGTCTCCCCATACGGTTAGCCATATGTTTTGTGTCGTTTCGAAAACCACGTGATCGACTGCGTAAGAGACGCATATATGAATAAATAAAGTGAAAGAGAGAGAGAGAGAGAGAGAAGAGAGTATTCTGTGTTATCCCGTTCAGTCATCGAAATCTTTTAAACAGTAACAGCGCCACACCATTTTCTAACACTTCCATTCCTCCCCCTTCCTCTAGCCCTCAGGTTTCCCTTTCCACAATTCCCTACCCCCCCCCCCAACCATTTTCCATCTCCTTCCCTTATACTAAACCCTAACCCCCATCCCATACTCCGCCCCTCTCCGTCAAGTCCGGGCCCGGTGCGTTCTGTAAGTCCACCACCGATATTGAACGTTACAATTAAGCAAATGGAATACCGTCAACTTTTATTTACCAAATGAAACAAATTTGCATACTTTTAGAACGGGGATTGACGGCGCTGTCCCCTCACTGCCTCCGGAGAGGACAGAGGGTAGGGGTGGGGGGTGGGGGGTTCAGGGACAAGGAGATTTCAAGGGGACTTGCTTATCACCCTCATCCTCACATCTTTTCCTTAGATTGGAAAAACACATTTATATATTTGTTTCTTTATTTATATCTTCTTGGATTCTGTTGCCTCCTGCATTTGAAGGAGTTGTTGATGATATTGATAATGCAGTGTAATTAATAATATTATTCAATGATACTGTTATTGTAAATTCATTGTTTATATAATCTATATATATATATATATATATATATATATATATATATATATATATATATATATATATATATAATTCGATATCGAAAATTGAGATATTTATTCAAAACTTATGGTGCCAATGAATGCCCTGCATTTAATTTTCTTGACAATTGATTACCATTCATTTTATTTAATTAGATGTGTGTGTCCGTCCAACGTTTTTTCATTAAGATTCATCTTCGTGACAGTGATCGTTTCTTTGAAAGTTGGAGATTGTGCCATTATTGGAGTACAGTATTACAGCGAAATCTTGAAATCTGGAAAAGGGTTAATAATGTTTAAGTTACAGTGTTTTCACTTATTGTTTCTTATTTACTTTGATAAAATGAGTCTTGAATACCAGTTAGTATAAATTGTCCGTATGGACGGAACTCGAAAACGTTTCATATTTCATATTACTGGCTCACATTCTGGTGAAGGCCGTATTGATTCTTATATTTCCAAGGATTTCCATTTTGCATGCGTGATTATCGATAATTTACTTACTAATTGGAGATTCTTCGACATAGTAACAGACTGGATACTATTCAGTGGGGCTAAATCGTCATGAAATAATCATTCCGAAGTAACAGACTGGATACTATTCAGTGGGGCTAAATCTTCATGAAATAATTATTCACATACTTGTCGGTCGGTAATAGATATAAAATCCTCAGGAAAAACATACGTTGATTACGTATGATTTCTTAAGTTAGTACCAGAAAATGACCCATCTTGCAAAAAGCATCTGGCATTTAAAACTTTCAGAAGTGGAGGAACGAAAATAAAAATACATTATGATTTTTATTAGACTGAAGACCTCCTAATATGACATTTACTAGCTAATAATGGTCAAGAATTGCTTTCCCTTTGGGAATTTCAGAAATAAAGGCAAAATTTCATAAACTAATCTAATTGGTTCCTTGAAGGGCCGTTCCAGCCTGCAAGAAATATATAGCGGAAAACCTCTACAACATATTTTACTGGTAAAAGGGAATTATTCTGTAGAATGAGAAAGCGGGTCGACTGTTTGCTCATTTGATTAAAGTTATGTTAACCAGTCATTTTTGTGTGTTCTCTATTACTATAATTTCAGTTTATTTTCAAATCCTGTCAGCTGTAGGCCTTAGAAAAATAGTCTCAGGCTAATGACATGTTACTGTGTTAGTTTATTTTATCGACTTTTTCGGTTTATTTAGCAATAGATCATAACCTTACGTGCGATGTAATTGCAAAATGCGTTACTGATACTGACTTTCTCTTCGTTCGACATTTATGCTTATATTCTGAAATATATACTTAATTATCATTCAATTTCATATTCGTATTAAAACTTTCTTCAAGTTTACACGTAAGTCAAGGGGACAATTTTTTCCCTTGGCGTATCTTTTACTAACCCCAATTATTTAGCTTAGCAAACTTTCATAACTTCAAGTGTGTCAGTAGAAGACTTGCTAAAAATTTACAGACTCGGGAGGTCAGGTCGTTTAAGGCCACAGTATGCAAGAATGAAGGTTGGTGATGGTATGTGTATAAGTACGTCTTTGCATACATATTTAGTACGCGCATGAGAGCGTTGCATCCTTATATACATACACACACATACAGACAATATATATATATATATATATATATATATATATATATATATATATATATATATATATATATATATATATATATGTATATATATACTGTATATATAGAGCCAGGCAGACACGGTCTCATCAGCAAGTCTGGGCATGGACGATTCATCAATCGATCGTCGTCATGATGAGCAGAGAGGACGCGTAGGCAGGGCCAAGGCAATGCGCTTTGATTTATTCATTAAATGTAAACGAAGTTCAACGGCAGTCGTCAAGACAAAGCTTAGGACGCTTCGAAACTCCCCTGAATACTGAAAAGTCCCCGACGAGACCGTCATTAACGCCTTTCTCGTCTGATTTGCGTCATGTGAGGTGTGCGGATACTGTGTCGCCGCACGTCTGAGATCTCGTCATCTGCAGGTGCGCTGAGTCGGTCCCTTCGCCCTGCTCTGCTGGAAGCTCAAAAATTCTCCTTCTGCTCGACGGTCGACATTCCTCTCTCTCTCTCTCTCTCTCTCTCTCTCTCTCTCTCTCTCTCTCTCTCTCTCGGTCGAGTCCTGCGTACGTCTTGCGAACGTCTTGCATCGTCATAGGCGTCAGTGACCCTGGTGGTTGCGACACCAGATAATTCACGAGAAATCAAATCTCGCGTCGTCTGTTCATTTTTAGGCTTTCTACTTCTTATTACCAATGAGGCGTTTCCCGGAAGAGAAAACGGGACACGTCATTGCCACCTTCCACTTCTCAGTACTGAGTGTCGAGTGTCTCAGACTTCACGGGCGCTTCTGTTAAGACGTTGGCTCCTTTTCACTTTGAGAGATCTATTTCGTTTCGGATCTGTTGTATCTCGGGTACTTATATGCAGAATGTTGCATAATTTTATCGAACTTAAGCGTTTTGAATCTTCAGGTTTTACCGAAAATGTAATTTCCTTCATATATATATGTGTATGTGTGTGTGTGTGTGTATTAGAATTACTAACAGACCTCATTCAAAGCTTGATGGTACCTAATGGAGTATTTATTCAGAAAAAGTTAAAACTTCTTTCTTGGATAAACAGTCCTCATTATCAAAATCCGTACAGTGAATGAGGACTGTTTGTCCAAGAAAGCTTGTAACTTTTTGAATAAATACCCATTAGATACCACATCCAGTTTGAGTGAAGTCCTGGTAATTTCCTAATGCACAGAATAATTGTTAATATATATATATATGTTATATATATATATATATATATATATATATATATATATATATATATATATATATATATATATATATAATATACATAATGAGAGGTTTGCTAAAGTGCCTTCCGGATCATGACTCATGTATTTACAACATTAAACATTTGCAGTGAAATACTGTACATAAGGTAGAGTAACTTCTTGTCTACCACACATGGAACTTTTCAAAGTTGTCTCCACCCATCATCTTTGAACCCAGTTACCAGATAATTAATCCAAATCGGAAAAATTCTTAAGGCGCTCCTTGCTACAGCGTAGAAGCCCGAGGCCGCCAGATTTTGGATGTAAGACGGATGTAGGATCATTGACTATCATATTTTTTTGCAATAACCTGTGAAGTTGCTAAAGAAGTTTGGGGTCCCTACAGTATCTTGGTGTAGCTATATTGCATGAAGTTGTTTCTATGGTAGTTTCTTACGGATGGCTTCTGGAGGTTTCCGGATTGATGTAAAGAAACAGCATTCCTCCTTGTCATGCCAGATGGCGTAGATCATAATTTTTTGTAATTAACGCAAACTTCTGAACTTCTTTTGCTTAGGGGAGATGGAATGCCGCCACTTTAGGGACCGATTTTCGGTCTCTGGGTGATAGAAGTCCCTAGGTCTCATCACCAGTTCAAAAATTCACAAAAAGCTTTTCTCTTGGGCTTCAGATGCTGCCAGTGGTTCCAGCTACAGGTCGGTCGTGTCATTTCTTTCAATCCAGCTGCTAATTGTCGAGAAATTTATTTTACGTAGATTTTCCTGTGTCCAAGGTTGAGGATAGTCAGATCGACAGCACCGTGGCTTTAGCCAAATTCGTCAACATCTTTAAGACGCCGATAACCCAGTTGATGGCCTTCTACCGTGCGATTTTTCTTTAATACTAGTTTTGACGTTTGTAAACCTTTTCACCCATCTTTGCACATTACTCTTACCAGTTTCATTGCAACCCTTGTGTATGATTGGATAGATACACTGTGTTACGAATATAACAAATGCTTAATACTACTATTAATCTTTAAAACCTAACTGCCGTCGTTCTGTTGTTCCAGACTGGTTACAACGGTGGATCCAATGTTAAAAGTATCCTTCCAAAAGCCCCGTATTAATTATTTAAGGCAGCATAATTTCCTAGCGTCACTGTTCTCAAGTATCGTTAAGAACAAAATGCATATGTGTATTTACATGTATATTTATTTATTTGCGTCGTTGCTTACTTACTAGTGCTCTTTTCACTCTCATCAGTGCAGGTTGCACATAAAACTCGTTGAAATTATATTATATATATATATATATATATATATATATATATATATATATATATATATATATATATATATATATATATGTGTATATTTTTATATATATATATATATATATATATATATGTATGTATATATAGCAGCGCAGTATAACCAATTGTTTATATATATATATATATATATATATGGATATTTTATATATATAAGGACAAATATGTGTGTGTGTTTTTTTAGTGTGCACTGCTTGTATATATATCTTCTTACAGAAGCCAAATAGCCAATTGTTTAAAAGAAACTATGCTGTGTTTTTAGCTGGGCCGAAGGACAAAACCTTTTTTGTTACTCTTGATTAATCTTCTTATATATCCAAATATATTCTATAAAAGAAACCTTGTTCTCTTCTTTAACCAAGATTTTTGTATATTTTGATTATATATATATATATATATATATATATATATATATATATATATATATATATATATATATATATATATATATATATATATATATACACCTATATGTGTCACATTACCACAGGTGAAAAATAGGAGATGGGGTGTAGGTCCTGACCGGTTTCGACTTTATTTCCAAGCCATTGACGAAGGACTGATACAGAGTATTAGAAGTCAGTCCTTCCTCAATGGCTTGGGAATTAAGTCGAAACCAGTCAGGACCTACACCCCGTCTCATATTTTTCACCTGTGGTTATGTGTGATAAATGAATCACGTACAAAAAGTCATTATAAATATATATATATATATATATATATATATATATATAGTTTTGTGTATGTTTTCCACGTCTGTTAGATAGAAAGGGTTACAGTCAGGAAGGGCATCCATCAGTCTGTAAAACATCTGCCAAAACAAACCATGAAATGAACCGTTTCAATGAGCATTAGAATCACCTGGGAAAGTCTCATTGAAAACAGCAGCCCTGATTAGGGAATAACCTGAGAAGATTTACATATGTATATATATATAGAGAGAAGCTTTAAGTATGTTCATATCAATGTTTCTAGATATTTGTGAGAATATGCTTGGTTTCATTCCTAAGAAGTATTTAATTCTTCTAAAGCTTTGAAGACTAAGGTGACGCACAGGGCTATTGATTGGCGCTCTTAAGATTATTCTGTTTATTTTTTTTGTACTTTTATTTTATAACGTAGTTGTATGTGAATAACTTGTTTGATATTACGATATATTTTTTTAATGATGTATATTTTTAGTCTTTGCAATATGGCAGCATCAGAGGTGAGAAATGGGTTTCTTAATTATTTCTGTATTATTTGTCTTCCAATGTTCGCCCTCCTTTACTCATATGTCATTTAATGCTTTTGAATGCTTTATTAATGTTTTAGTACCTAACTCTATCAGTACTGATATTTATTTTTTACCTACCATAAACGTCCATTGCCCCCCTCTCTCTCTCTCTCTCTCTCTCTCTCTCTCTCTCTCTCTCTCTCTCTCTCTCTCTCTCTCTCTTGGGAGAGATTTTTTACACTTCGATTTTCCTCTCAAATGAAAATCAGACCCATTTATCAGTAGCTCCCGTTTGTCCGGTTCCGGATCGACAGTTTCGCACAAAGAGAGAGAGAGAGAGAGAGAGAGAGAGAGAGAGAGAGAGAGAGAGAGAGAGAGAACTAGTATGGACTTTCCTTTAGCTACCGACAGTGTTAAAGTTTTCATTTGGAGTTCAGGGTCAAGACAGACAGGTCTAATAGACGCAAGGGCAAACAGACCAACATTCAGCCCAGTGACAGATTATCCGAATTTGACAGAATGCCTTGGCTAGAGCGCTTACTCACCGTCCTGTCAGAAAGCAGGAAATTGGCTGCTTTCTCTCCGTTTTACTCTACGCGGCTGGATGCGAATTCTTGCGTTTATTGGGTTGGGGCTGGCGACGCTGCCCGTGTTGTCATCTGTCAGTTTCTTGAAACTTCCTCGAATGTGTCGTTTTATTTTCTCTCTCTCTCTCTCTCTCTCTCTCTCTCTCTCTCTCTCTAAATAACAATGATGGTCTCATGAGTGGTGCTGGTAGTAGTATCCATATATGAATACATTTGTAAAATATACCAGTCATGCTTATAGTATTTGTACGATATATGCATGTATCCTTAATGCGTGTTGTTAAGTAATTATGTTGATATACGTATACATTATATATATATATATATATATATATATATATATATATATATATATATATATATATATATATATATATATATATATATATATATATATATATATATATATATATATATATTGTGTGTGTGTGTGCTTGAGCGCTCTCGTAAACGTTATGCTTTTATTTATGAGTACACGAACTTATCGTTGTTATAATCTCATATAATAAGGTTTCTGGTTCACTGAAAAATGTTGAATTCTTGTCCACTTGAATATTTGTTTAATTTTTTCAGCTTTTTTTTTTATTGTGTGCTCAACACGGTACATGAAATCTCGAAATTCCCTTGTATTGCGAGAAGTCCTGATCTCCAGCGTTGCGTATGTTGATCGCCAACCTTAAATCTAAAAGTTCTGGAGTTCTCCTCTCCAATTGTTTCCCAAAACCGAGCTTTCTTTAATCTTGAAATTATGGAATTCTCTTCCCCAATTGTGTTCCCAAAGTTTAAGTTTTCTTTACTCTAAAAATTATGGAATTTTCCTCCCCAATCGTTTCCCAAAGTTAATGACTCAATAATATATACTTTATGCGTATTGTGTCTTCTTCCTATCGGATTGTGTGAGAATTTGAGTAAGTTTCCCCCAAGATGGTTTTCTTGAATATAACTTCGTGGTAATTATGTTAAAATGCTTTATATTCACATCTCTGATTTAGAGAATGATATTTTGCCAAGCAAGTCGTAAAGCAGTTCTAACAATTAAGTGTTCCTTCATCATCTTACCACATTTTCATTTTATCCTATTAGCAATCTGTGAACTCCCAGTATTTTCCTGTGGTCTCCTCCTCCTCCTCCTCCTCCTCCTCCTCCTCCTCCTCCTCCTCCTCATCCTTCAGTACCCATGATTTATCCTCCTTTATTGACATTATCCATTCAGAGGAGCTTGATAACCACTGGGGTCTTGTGCGGGCGAGACCCCCTTCCGGCCTGTGATTTGACTTCATTGTGATTCTTTTCTCCATCAAATCAACAATAGCCACCATTTTTCAAAGTGACCCCTTCGCTCCAGTGGTTCCGCCGGGGATGGGGGTAGGAGGGGTATCTGGGACGGAAGACAAGGATACGTGACATGGTGGAAGGGGGAAGGGTGGGTGGACAAGTGAAGGGGAAAGAAACGTGAAGGATTTGAGGGGAAAGAGAAGTTGGAAAAGTAATTGTTATAGAAAGTAACAAAAAAATGTGGAGAGAGAGAGAGAGAGAGAGAGAGAGAGAGAGAGAGAGAGAGAGAGAGAGAGAGAGAGAGAGGGAGGACAATAAAGGTCCGATCACTTTAAAAGTAGGGTCATGTGACAAAGTGATTAATGGAGATGGTATGGAAATTCTGATAGGAGTGAACTGCAGGAAATTACACCCGAGAAAAGGAATAAGAATATAAAAGAGAACTGTGATCAAGAGTGATAAAAGGTTTCAAGAAAATTGCATACATCCATGACTCAGTTAATGAATAATAGTTTCTAAAAGTATACATATACGATACACATACACAAACAAACACACACATATCTATCTATCTATCTATACACACACACACACAAACATATATATATATATATATATATATATATATATATATATATATATATATATATATATATATATATATATATATATATATATAATACTAAAACCCTGAAACGTTTGTTTGTTTGTTTGTTTGTACACTTCAAGATTCGCGAGGCTGCAGCAGGAGCCAAAGGGGTACATGTCATTATGATAACTGCCCCGAAATTTTGGATTCTTGAATACTTTCAGGAAGCCGTGATAATCCAATGGGTGTTTATCCAGGAGTCCTTCAGGAGCTGAAGACGGCTTCAAAGGATCCTGGGGTTGTGAAGACGTCTTCAGGAAACCCTGATAATCCAGTGGGTGTTTATCCAGGAATTTTTCAGGAAATGAAGACGACTTCACAGGATCCTGGAGTTGTGAAGACGTCTTCAGGAAGCCGTGATAATCCAATGGGTGTTTATCCAGTTCTTCAGGAGCTGAAGACACCTTCAAAGGATCCTGGAGTCGTGAAGACGTCTTCAAGAAACGTTATAATCCAATGGGTGTTTATCCAGGAATTCTTCAGGAAATGAAGACGGCTTCACAGGATCCTGGAGTTATGAAGACGTCTTCATGAAGTCGTGATAATACAATGGGTGTTTATCCAGGAATTCTTCAGGAGCTGAAGACGGCTTCACAGGATCCTGGAGTTGTGAAGACGTCTTCAGGAAGCCGTGATAATCCAATGGGTGTTTATCCAGAAATTCTTCAGGGGCTGAAGATCGCTTCAAAGGATCCTGGAGTCGTGAAGACGTCTTCAAGAAGACGTGATAATCCAATGGGTGTTTATCCAGAAATTCTTCAGGAGCTGAAGACGGATTCAAAGGATCGTGAAGACGTCTTCAAGAAGCCGTGATAATCCAACGGGTGTTTATCCAGGAATTCTTCAGGAGTTGAAGACGGCTTCACAGGATCCTGGAGTTGTGAAGACGTCTTCAGGAAGCCGTGATAATCCAAAAGGGTGTTATCCAGGAGTTCTTCAGGAAATGAAGCCGGCTTCACAGGATCCTGGAGTTGTGAAGACGTCTTCAGGAAGCCGTGATAATCCAATGGGTGTTTATCCAGGAGTTCTTCAGGAAATGAAGACGGCTTCACAGGATCCTGGAGTTGTGAAGACGTCTTCAGGAAGCCGTGATAATACAATGGGTGTTTATCCAGGAGTTCTTCAGGAAATGAAGACTGCTTCACAGGATCCTGGAGTTGTGAAGACGTCTTCAGGAAGATGTTATAATCCAATGGGTGTTTATCCAGGAATTCTTCGGGAAATGAAGACTGCTTCACGGGATCCTGGAGTCGTGAAGACGTCTCCAGCGAGTCGTGATAATCCAGTTGGTGTTTATCCAGGAATACTTCAGGAGTTGAAGATGGCTTCAAAGGATCCTGGAGTCGTGAAGACGTCTTCAAGAAGACGCGATAATCCAATGGGTGTTTATCCAGGAATTCTTCAGGAGCTGAAGACGGCTTCACAGGATCCTGGAGTCGTGAAGACGTCTTCAGAAAGCCGTGATAATCCTATGGGTGTTTATCCAGGAATTCTTCAGGAGCTGAAGACGGCTTCACAGGATCCTGGAGTAGTGAAGACGTCTTCAAGAAGGCGCTATAATTCAATGGGCGTTTCTCCAGGAGTCTTCAGCTGCGGAAGAACTCCTGGATAAACACCCATTGGATTATCACGACTTCCTGAAGACGTCATCACAACTCCAGGATCCTGTGAAGTCGTCTTCATTTCCTGAAGAATTCCTGGATAAACACCCATTGGATTAGCAAGGCTTGCTGAAGACGTCTTCAGGAAGTCGTGATAATCCAATGGGCGTTTATCCAGGAATTTTTCAGAAAATGAACACGGCTTCACAGGATCCTGGAGTTGTGAAGACGTCTTCAGGAAGTCGTGATAATCCAATGGGTGTTTATCCAGGAGTTCTTCCGTAGCTGAAGACGGCTTCAAAGGATCCTGGAGTTGTGAAGACGTCTACAAGAAGCCTTGATAATCCAATGGATGTTTATCCAGGAGTTCTTCAGGAGCTGAAGACGGCTTCAAAGGATCCTGGAGTAGTGAAGACGTTTTCAAGAAGACGCTATAATTCAGTGGGCGTTTCTCCAGGAGTCCTTCAGGAGGTGGAAGAATTCTGGATGGAATGATTCTTCGAATGATTCCGAAGACAGATTCTGGATTTCTCTAGAGATTTTGCACAGATTCACATATTTCACAGATGACAGACACTACTACAATTTTATATCTTCTCATGAGGAAGGCAAGATGGAAAAAGTAAATAAACGAGGAAAATTTCATCTTTAATCTAGACTTAATTGAGATATACTAAATATTATATGCTATAGATTCATAAAGATTTAATTATTCAAGAGAGCAAAGTTCAGAAAGTAAATTATTTCTATCAATTCTTTCTTCTTATTCCTTTCATTTAAACTACTCATCTGTTAATATAAATTTTCAACATTATATATATATATATATATATATATATATATATATATATATATATATATATATATATATATATATATATATATATATATATATATATATATATATAATACATATCACAATTGTTCTGTGCATTAGTAGAATTACTAAAAGGACCTCATTCAAACTGGATGGTATCTAACGGAGTTTTATATATATATATATATATATATATATATATATATATATATATATATATATATATATATATATATATATATATATATATATATATATATAGTCGTTGGCGTGGGTCAGTGGTAGCGCGCTACTTTCTCCTTGGTAAGGCATGTAGTTCTATTTTTCTTCCAGTCCTACCGCCACCACGATATCGACCTTGCTGTGATTGGGTGCTAGTGTCGATTGGGAGTTTGAAAAGGTCATAGGGCTGCAGCCTCTTCTCTAGAGGCTTAGTAGTATCTTCAATACCACGTTTGGAAGCATGATATTTTTTTTTTAGTGAGTAATTTGAGTTAGCACTGTATTTTCAATTATTTCTCTTTTTTAAAGTTAATCCTTCGAAGAATTTTATCTCAATCTTAATGAAATACATATATATTTATCATTGTCCCCTCATGTTCACAATCAATATAAACGTGAATAGCTGGATGTTGGATTGTGTATGCTTGAGGTAGACGGCGACTATTATGTGTTTTTGGATGCTTAAATTTGTCGAGGAACAATATCCTTTTAGGAATTGAATTTCTGTAGTCTTTAGTAAATACAGTGACAATCCAAATGAGCAAATTAAAGAAATTTTAGGCAATATAAGATTTTTACACGTGCTCACAGAATTACACTACGAGATCTTTAACAACCTTAGTACCATATCACATTACTCTAATCATCATGTAAATCTGTCCTGATGAAAATTACAGTGTCTTGGTACAAAAGACTTTGTAAATTATTTTCATTAAGAGATCCTCCACATTCTTCTTTTTCTTCTTCTTCGTCTTCTTTTATTATTATTATTATTATTATTATTATTATTATTATTATTATTATTATTATTATTATTACAGCTGTCTCTTCTTTCCTTCGAGAACTCATTGTGGTCGAGTAGTAATTGATCCCTTATATAAAGCGTATCTCTCCCCATCCATAAGTTGGAGCAGAGTCTTGCATCAACGTTCTCGTGTCATAATAAAAGATATCGCTCTCTTGATCCAATTCCATATAAAAATCCGTCATACTTGGAGGACACACGACAGGGACGTCACCCTTGTAAACAACAACAGATCCCTTATTTATAAGGACTTTCTCTCTCTCTCTCTCTCTCTCTCTCTCTCTCTCTCTCTCTCTCTCTCTCTCTCTCTCTCTCTCTCTCTCACTCTCACACACACACACATTGTATGTTGGGCAGGGTGGGATGGGTGATGGGATGGACAATGATTTTTAATTCTTTTTAGACTTTCAGCTGTGTATCTTCAGAATTGGCCTCTTAATCCCGCCCCCCCCCTTTTTTATTTTTTATCCCCTTACCACATTTTTCAAGTCATGTTTTACCAACTCTTTTATGGGATCCAAAGTAATCCCACGTTCTTTAAATTTACTCTCTCTCTCTCTCTCTCTCTCTCTCTCTCTCTCTCTCTCTCTCTCTCTCTCTCTCTCTCTCTCTCTCTCTCTCTGTCGTTGTTTCCTCCCAAAAGCTACCGACACAATTCCTCAGATGTATCTGCGCCCTTTCTCCTCCCCAGCCCAGAAGAAAATAAGGAAAAAACTTTCTTCCCTGACTTTTCCCCCCCAGATGGCGGAGGCGGAATCGTCGTCATTTTTCAGGCTGACCCTGCGCCTGGCACCAGTACAACACCTCCCCCCTCATCCTCCTCCCCCTCCCCCTCCCGTTCATCTGACCTTATCATTGCTTTTTACAGTCGATCTGTTCTACCGAAGACTCGATGCTATTCAAAGCAAATGAGGGTCATTTGTCGTCCCTTAGGTTTGAAGGAGGTGCGTCGTGTTTTGATTTTTTCCTCCCGTTTTTTGGTTATGTTTTCCCTTGTTTTTGTGAGTCCTTATCTCCCCAGAGAATCTAGTGCCGGGATGGATTCCTTATGGACTGAATCGGGAATGTGATACAAACTGTATAGAGGGGAAGGATGTCAGGGTCGCCTGCCCGGTTTTGTTTACTTGTTTATTCTTATTTATGGTGATTCCATTGATTTCGATTGTATTTCGTGGGCCTGTTTTTCTTGTTTGTTCGTCATGTGTAGGCTGTGTAGTTTCGGTCTCTGTTACATAACTTACTGTTTATCATTCACGACATTATGGAATACTTAATAGGCATTGTTCCTTTCCAAAATCTGTTACGAAACTATTCTCCATCTGTCTCTTGACTCCGAGTTTTTTGGTACACTTTTTGATACGCTTTAATATTTATTTTTCGATATTAGATTTTCTTATGCAATTTTTTTTATATATTGGACAGACCATAATAAGAATTTACGTTATGTAAAATGTAAAATCAATAAGTGAAGTAAAATCAAGTAAAGTGATGGATTTCAACAGAAGGAAAAAAGATTGCTCTTGAAGTTGGAACTCGTCATTCATTTTATGGAAACAATGTATCAGATAATGAAACACTTAATATAGATACCCACAGTCTTCCGCACTCTTGACAATTCGTTAGAACTATCTTCAGGAAAGAAGCCTAATGTCTCCAAAATATAGCATTTATTCCCGTACTCTAAAGAAAAGCCTATATATTTTATTTTGGCGCAGGCAAGTCGAGTTGGTGAAATCGATACTTGAAAGATTTAACTTAACTCTTAATTGTTATTACTTGACTGCTTGTATTGTTGGATTTGAAGTAGATACCAGCCCTTGAGAGAGAGAGAGAGAGAGAGAGAGAGAGAGAGAGAGAGAGAGAGAGAGAGAGAGATACAAATGTCTGATGCCTGCAAATAGGAGACTACTTAAAGAAGCAATGCATCAGTATGATATTAAGCATGGCTCTCTCTCTCTCTCTCTCTCTCTCTCTCTCTCTCTCTCTCTCTCTCTCTCTCTCTCTCTCTCTCTCTCTTCGTTTGTGTATCTGAGTTATTATATTTAGAACGTACATGCTTCACTCTCTTCCATCCTGGTATCTTTATTTCAAAAACATACTTGTCTTAAACATATATCAGTAATAATTAGCTTCACTCTACCTTCTCTTATAATTACAATAACTAATTAAAACCAATTAAAAGCATAACGAGTAAGAATACATTAGTATGGTTATTAAAGGAAGGTAATAAATGTCCTTATCCATGTGGCCTAAGAGGAAACGGTTGCTGAGTCACTGTGTAATGAAAACATACAATGAAATTTTCTTTGTACCTCTTTCTAAAACTAAGTTTGGATACTCTTCAGAGCCTCTTCTTCTGCTTTCTTCCCTTAGCCCTCTCTTCCCTCTTCCTCCCTTTCTTTTCTTTCTCACTCCTCCCGCTTGCCTCCCTACTGCCATTCTCTCTCTCTCTCTCTCTCTCTCTCTCTCTCTCTCTCTCTCTCTCTCTCTCTCTCTCTCTCTCTCTTTCTCACTCCTCCCCCTTGCCTCCCTACTGCCATTCCCAATTTATCCTCTCTCTCTCTCTCTCTCTCTCTCTCTCTCTCTCTCTCTCTCTCTCTCTCTCTCTCTCTCTCTACTCTTACTCCCCTCCCTTGCCTCCCTGCTGCCATTCCCAATTTATCCTCTCTCTCTCTCTCTCTCTCTCTCTCTCTCTCTCTCTCTCTCTCTCTCTCTCTCTCTCTCTCTCTCTCTCATGTCCATATTACCGTTGCTGATAGCGGCTTTCCCATCTCTGGGGTTATATACATATGTGACTGCTACTTCCCTTAAGACAGATGAATGCAATATGAAGGGTAGCTCCCCTCGGGGGATGGTTCTGGGGGACACGCGCATAAGGCTCTTATTTGTAGGGACGAGCAGTTGCTTGGGAGAGAGAGAGTGTTAAGTGGAATATTTTATAAGGGTCAGAATATGTTTTCAGTACATATTTATAGTGTAATGAAATGAAAGTACCTTTTGCAGTTCTTCGTCCTCTGTAGGAATCCCTCTCCAGAAAGTTGGAAATAAAGTAATAATATTGGTGCCTTTTTATTTCGTAATAAAATCATCTGAACGTTTTCTCTCTTCATATTTGTTCGTTTTCTCTCTTCATATTTGTTCTGTAATTTGTTGCTGTTCTCGATGAACTATTTAGATTAGTTATGACTCACCCTGAATAAAAGCAACTGTATCCAATTAGAGAGAGACTGAAAAACAGCTGAAGACTTGAGATACCATATAAGTACTTCCGGCGAATATCTGTGGTGACATTTCATTAATATTTATATAGAAATAAAAATATATGTTTTATTTACATAGCGAATGTTTATCTCTCGTATCTCTACCATTGTGGTACAATAGGAAGTCTCTCGGCTGCTTCGTTAACTTTCGTTTGTTCCAACGAAATGGAATTTTTGCTTCGTATACATACACACGAAACACCTCCGTGTATGTATATGTATATATATTTTATATATATACATATAAACTTTATCACATACACAATTGTTCTGTGCATTAGTAGAATTACTAACAGGACCTCATTCAAACTGGATGGTATCTAATGTAGTATTTATTCAGAAAAAGTTTTCAAGCTTTCTTGGACAAACAGTCCTCAGTAGATACCATCCAGTTTGAATGAGGTCCTATTAGTAATATATATATATATATATATATATATATATATATATATATATATATATATATATATATATATATATATATATATATATATATATATATAATATATATATATATATATATATATATATATATATATATATATATATATATGCAGTTCCTTTTGAAGTCAGTGACATTATTTGCTGACACTATCTTTTTATCTAAAAAAATATTCTATTTGAGCATATTTTTCTCTCTTATGCATTTTCGATTGAAGCCCACAATGCAATATTTATGTCTAGACTTTTAATCAGTCTATACCTCTTCTTTTTCTCTGTAGGCAAGCTTCTCAAGAAATGGGAAAAATTATTCGCTTTCTTAAGTAAATGGAGAGAAACGTGAGTAATTTTTCCTTATTCCTGAGAAGCTTGCCTGAAGTTTTCTCTTCAGGCAAGCTTCTCAGTTTAAGTATAGACTGATTCAAAGTCTAGATAAAAAGACAGTATCGTGGGCTTCAATGGGAATTGCATAAGTGATATAAAACATATATCAAATAGCATATATATATATATATATATATATATATATATATATATATATATATATATATAATTTATATGTGTGTGTATATATATATATATATATACATATATATATATATATATATGTGTGTATATATATTATATATATACACATATATTATAATTAGATGCGTCATGCATAACATAGGACTTCATTAGCCCTTTTTTTGTCTTTTGCTCTACGTATAGACAGTACATAAATTCTGTTGTCTTGATCTTGTGTCTTTCAGCCTCTTAATAATTTTATTTTCAAGGAGTGAGAATAAGAGAGACAGTGAAAGGAAAAATGAAAACAATATTTATGGCTACGTATAGTTCCTCTAAACTAGATATTACCTTGTAAAGGGAATACGTAATGATATTAAAGATTTTGACCGTAGTTAATAATTCAGGGTAAGGACCGATTTGATGAAACCTCATTTCACACCACCTTGCTCACCTTTTATCATTTCATGAGTTTTTATTTCGGCATCAGAAATACGGGTTCCCAGCCAATAGTCTCCTCGAAGTTCACTTGTATTTGTCATGAAAATAAAAAAATTTTTGAAGGAATCCCAGACATCACAGCGAAACCCGAATCGATTGGGAATTTACTATTTGTGCATTTTTGAGAACATTCTGGCAAATACCCCGATGTGAAAAGGGGAAAGAAAGATCGAACAGATAAAGACGGAACTACCCATAAAGAGGCCCTCGAGGAACTTGTTTGCATATGATAAGTGCAGGTGCTTCAGAGAGGAACATGGCATTGCCTCCCGCACCCCTCTCCCATTCCCCGGTCTCTTTCGTGTCCATCTTCCCACCATTAAAGAAAAATGCTCAAGCGAAGGAGAGAACATAAAAATTCTTTTATGGTTAACCCGGGCCCTTTTTAAAACGGTGCTTAACAGCCAATACAAATCAATTTTTACCTCTCTCGCACCTCCGATAAGTGACATCTGACTGGCTGTTGTGGAACCATTGTTGTGCTTTGTACCGGCAATCCTCGATTGCTCTTCTCAGCGTGTAGTGAAAACCGTAAATATCTGGAGAGAGATAAGTAGAAAAAAGAAAACAGTTATCGCGCGGATGATGGGAAAGCGGAGAATCTTGAGGAAAAATGAGATAAGCGCTCGAAGAGAAGAGAAGTTGCGAGATTCCCAAGAACCAAAGCCTCGAATGCAAAAAAAAAAAAAAAAAGACGCTTAGTGAAGCGATCCCTCGCGTGAACTCCCGGCCTTCGGGGGCGTACTTCACCTTGCATCTTCCATTGTAACAATTCAGGTTCATTTTAGGGGGTCCAGATCCGACATGTGTAACTGTCACTTGCAAATCTTTCACGTCCGGTTTTTTTTTTTTATCTCCTCCCCTTCCTCCCGGGCCATCCACCCCACCCCCGTGGTGGCAGCATCTTGGGCTAAAATGCATTAAGAGACGTTGTCGTGAAATTTTGGTGACGATGGAGAAAAGTCGGCGCTGAGGCTGGAAAGCTGCGGGGAGGATAACACCCGGGGGTGGTGGGGGTGGGGTGAGGTGGGGAAGGGATTCTCCCCATTCGACAACTACAAGCATAGTTTCTTGGGAGTTGAGTTTTGGTCGTATACTGGAGAGAGAGAGAGAGAGAGGGAGAGAGAGAGAGAGAGAGAGAGATTCTAGTTTCTGAGGAAAAATTGTTTTTCAGCTTTCCTGATAAACATCCTCTGGTCACTACTAGCTCTCAGCGTATTAAATTAAATTGTAGATACGGAAATGTCCATCTACTTTAAAGACCTGATGAAAAAAACTGCCTTTTGGAGGGCGTAGACGGTGACAGTGGGCAAAGTAATATTTTTTGTTTAATATTCCTGTAACTCATTCAGGACAGTAAATATTGTCAAAGGTTAGGCTGTGAATTCTCTAGAGTGTGTTTAGCCTTTCATACCGTTAAGGGTTAGATGTATGAAATATCTAAGAAGACAAATTAGCTTGAAAATGTAATCTTCATGCAATTATTTTCAAAAAGTGGCTATGCTAACATCTCTCTTGGGCATAACCACTCGTCCACCTTTCAATGTTCTTGAGAATAACTCGACTATTGGTGATCAATAATCTGTGTGTAGTCCCGGTAATTTATATATATATATATTATGCACATCGCGCACACACACACACACATATATATGTGTGTATATATATATATATATGTGTGTATATATATATATATATATATATATATATATATATATATATATATATATATATATATATATATATATATTATATATACTTGCATGCAAATTCTTAAATATAGGCACTTTTTCACACCAGAGGCAAAACTGAATAGGAACTTAGAAATAAATACATACCTACATCAAATCTGACCATTGCACAATCAGCAGCATTGGTAAATTTTGTTGAAAATAATTAACAGTATCATGAGATGACTGTGTATATGCTCAGTAAGTTGAATTTGAGAAGAAAGCAATCGAAAATCCGAAGTGGCAACAAATACCTTTCTTGTTTATTTGTTCATAGATATGTAAATGTGTAGGAACTGTGCTTACTTCGCACTGTTCAAGTTAGAAGGAGATCTTTATGTATAACTAGCATCTGATGCATTCATACATATACAAAGACAAGCCAGATTTTGAAATGATGAACTGTTGACAGTTCACCCGAACTGTTTATAGTAGGAAAGTCGAGTCTGTGGGGAGATTATTCGCGTCATCAGACAACTTTCAGATCGTTTGGAACTCCAATAACCGTAGAAGAAATCCGATGCCATATATATATGGTTCCTCCCCCCTCCTTATTGGTGGTGAAAAGGGGGCACGATCATTAGGGGTCATAATTCGCAAGTTATGAATGCTGTTAACTGCCGTGACGAGTGCAATTACAGAAAGGGGACCACGAGGGGATAGTTAGGAGTAATTTCGGCAGTCCTACCTTCCCTCCCTGGAAAGGATTAGAAGGCGCCTTTGCAGTCATCCCGCGGTACAAAGGATTTGAGATTTCGGGTTATGTGGTATCGACTCAGATGGGAAGAGAGGGAATAGGAGCCACAGCAATGGAAGAACTAAACAGAAGGGAGGGTAGGGGAAGAGAATAGGAGTGTTTAGGATGCAGGTAAAGAGAGACGGATTTGATAGGAGGAAGAAGAGTAAGAAAAAGATAAAGATAAAGTGAGACCGGATGTCGCAAAGAAAAGATCAGTTCAGAAAGTAGGAAGATAGTTTAGAAGATCAGAGATAGCTAGGGGAAATAGGAAGATAAAATAATGAGCGCTCTCATTTAGAAGGTGGGTGACCGGTTGACTTATCTGGGAATGAGTATCAGGTGACACTGGGGTTAGTGAAAGTTAGGGCTTAGCCCTAGCAACCGGATCCTGAGAAGTTTGTTAAGAAACCAGAGGGCTCTACCCTATTGGCGACACCCTCTCTGAAGGTTATATGGGGTAAGCACGATGCCTTCTTTTCAAAGGACTTTGATTTGGCGTTGGGGTAGGACGTAGCCTCGATCGGCTGCCCTGCCTGACATCGCTTAGACCCCTGTAACGATGTGTACGTGTATCATACCAATCCCCAGCTCCCTTTCTCCCAGCAGCGAGGAGAACTGGGCGGTTTAGGGCGACAGTTCGAGACGTGTGAGATGTCTGTTATGTTTTTAGAAGATGTTGGAGTGGCTTTGTTTATGTGTGTATTAGTCTGTAACACCCATTTGCTTTCAGCAAACCTATCCGTTGATTAACGTAATCCCGGGGTGTCTACACGGATAGCAAAGTGTCCGCCTTATCTAACCAGTCGGCTGCAGATTTGAACCCGCGCCACAGACCTCTACAAAGTCCTAGGCGGCTGCTCTACCGACTGAGCCATCGAGGCTCAAATAAATAAAAAATATATATATATATATATATATATATATATATATATATATATGTGTGTGTGTGTGTGTGTGTAAATAATTACAAATCATGGAGAGGTGTACTGCTAGATATCTGTCAATGGTATAACAAACGGTTAACTACAAACCAATAAATAAATAAAAATATATAAGGAAAATTATGTCAGTAAAGTAGTGTCAATTACCACGTAAATGAGTTACGGAGGAAAGACTGCTACTCTTATACGAGTTTAAACGCAGATTATCATCATGTGTAAAAGTTTAGGGAGGAACTCTAACAAGTATTAATAATTTTAATATAAACTGTTGCCTATTATACACAAAGATTGCCAAACCAGGTAGTGAAGATTTCAGATCAGTGGCTTCTAATTTCGTCTATCTAGAGAATCGGCGCCTAAGAGTCTGTAAACTGAACGGGATGGCATTTGTCACCTCTTAAACTGATTCAAAATGAGCAGTGACTACCTTCACATCTCTTGAAAAAGGGTCACAGTTAGGACCTGAAAGTACTCGAGATTTAAGTAATATGTAAATATTTACAAGTAAACAAGTTATACACAGGAATCTTGTGGGTTTCTCTTTCCATCTTCAGAAGAAAACTGAAAGAAGTTTTTGTTTGATTCATTGTGGGTGATCTTGATTTTTAGGTCATTGTGGAAAAACGGGAACTTAAGTCGTTCACTGTTATTGAGGTAGGCCATTGCTCTCTCTCTCTCTCTCTCTCTCTCTCTCTCTCTCTCTCTCTCTCTCTCTCTCTCTCTCTCTCTCTCTCTCTCTTTTTAATTTCTCGCTATAATGTGGTTCATTCCACAATAAGCTGTAGGTCCCGGCTAAGTAACCAAATGGCTCTTAGCCACGTAAAATAAGTCTAATCCTTCAGGCCAGCCCTAGGAGAGCTGTTAATCAGCTCAGTGGTCTGGCCTTACTTTTTCTCTCTCTCCTCCTCCTCCTCCTCCTCCTCCTCCTCCTCCTCCTCCTCTTCCTCCTCCTCCTCCTCCTCCTCCTCCTCCTCCTCCTCCTCCTCCTCCTCCTCCTCCTAATAGGTAATGTTTTATTAAGCGGAAAAAGAATAAAATGATTTATGTGATGATACTACTGTTAATATGTGAAATGATTAAATATTAAGGTGCCGCATCGTAAAAAGCAAGTGCCTTAGATTAATTCATGAAGACTGTTATAAACAAAGTGCGCTGCTTGCTTGATTCGCAACAAGGTCCACGAGGAGGCAAAATAAACGCTGTAAAAAAAAAAAAAATATCTTACATCCTCTACATCCCACGACCGATTTTGGTGGAAATAGAATGATATTGATATCACTGAACCCCAAAAAGTAAAGGAAACAAAAATATATTGGTATTCCTGTGGGACAAAAAAAAAAATTCTATTCGGTGGATGTATCCTGCGCATATATCCACCGCTTTATGCTACGAATTTATTTTCTGTAAAGAATGCAGATGCACATTCGCTCGTTTGTGTGTGTGTGTGTGTAATGATGCCGTGATCTTGGTAAGCGTGTCTTCCCAAATTACACTCGGTCACTGCGGGAAAACTGTGGGTAGAACCACCTCTTTAAAAAAAAAAAAATAAGTCAAGTGATCCAGGAGATGCAAAGGAAGGCAGAGAATTATGCACTCTGGAAAGGAGTGAAGGAAGGATTGATCGAGAGACAGCCCTTGTCATGTCCTTTCAAGACTTGCTCGGGGTGTAATTTCCAAACGTTTGAACATTATTCTGAGGGCAGACGGAATATTTGATAAATAGAAAAGGACATTGGTCTTGAGATCCATTAATATGATCGCACGATATTCGGCAACATTTAGAGCGCGCTTTTGAAGACCGCTGAGGCAGGAAGGAGAAAAAATTTTGTGAAAAGCAGAATAATCGTCAAAGAAATGACGAGGAAAAACTGGGTCGTTGAAGAAGAAAATGGAAACAAGGAGAGAGAACAGATCCCTGCAGGACACCTGTAGGTTTTAAAGAGGGTGAACGTAGCCTCGTTAAATAAACAGAAAGAAGGGTCTGGCAGGAAAATTAATTCAAGTTTTCAGAGTCGACTCATAAGCACTGAATTTGGCTAACGCGGCCCTATGCCAGGTTCTGTCAAACGCCTTGAATATACCCTTAACAACATATAAGATTCACTCAAAGTTTTTGAGCGAGGATGGCCGAGTGTGGGGATAGAAGATCATTAGTACATCTTGCCTTGCCCCAGTGGTGAAGGAGAGGGCCCTGAGATTCCGAGGGGTTTAGAAGGCAAATATTGAGTCGAGACTCGTTATAGCAGAAGGGGAATTTGGCTACAGCGGGAAGGATTTTTAGGAACAGGTTTTGCGATTGTCCATCCAAGATAAAGAACAAATGTCAGTTTAGGTTAAGGTAAAGAAAAAAGAAATTTAGCACGCAGGACGACCTCATTCACAAAATCCTAGTAACGCCAGGAAGTAGTGGCATTAGGCCTTGAGCTTTTCCTATCATGGGACACTTTGTGCACTGAATAGCTAGGAGGTATATGTTTGGTAAGATGCAGAAAGGTGTACCTGCAATGGAATCGTTTAGGAATCAGTGTGAAAAGATTATTTTACGAAACGACTGTGCCTTTCAGGAGACAATATATACTGTAGGTTAGAATAGATATGAAAATCTCGAACATGCACGCATACTTCTCTATATGTATATTATATATATATATATATATATATATATATATATATATATATATATATATATATATATATATATATATATATATATATGTGTGTGTGTGTGTGTGTGTGTGTGTGTGATTGATGATTGTGTGTGTATGTATATATATATATATATATATATATATATATATATATATATATATATATATATATATATATATTATAATGTAATGTGTGTGTGCATTTATCTGTGCGCTTTTGTAATTATTTGCGAGTATGCAAATATGGAAGTATTGCTATTCTGTACGGTGCACATACAAACGGCCACGGAACGAAATCGTTCATAATATCCTTTTGGTCGGAACGTGATCTTTCCCGCTAGCCATTCATCACCGGAAACCATCAGCCAATAATAAAAGTTGGCCCGACATGGAGGGTTGATTACGAAGGGTAAATACGCTCCTCTCCCATACACCCCCACACTCAGATTAACACCAGACCCTATATTATCTCTCTCTCTCTCTCTCTCTCTCTCTCTCTCTCTCTCTCTCTCTCTCTCTCTCTCTCTCTCTCTCATTAAACTTGTTTGCTTCCAAAACATCTTTACGTACACTACAACATGTTAGTCCTATGTTCATGTTCAGTTAACAAAGTGGAGTTGAACATTTCTTGTAGTTCATAATTTATAAACAGCATTATTTTTCATGCGTTGTTCTCTGAAGATATCAGATGCGTAGTACTTATCGTATTTTGATACCTTATTAAGGCGCATAATTATACAATAAATTATTTCGTATTGCATCGTTAACAGCACGCCACTGAAAACGATTAAAAGATGAGCCTTCATTGCTTGCTTATATTTTTAAACGGCCTTATCTCTTTTGTAGATATGCCGTTGGGTCTTCCCCAGTTTTAGTTTTGGCTCTCTTAGTTATTTTCTCTCAGTTGTTTTCTTTTGTTTTAAGAAAACTAATATTTGGTATTCAGTCAGCATGACGACCAGCTGTTTTGGCCTTGTGCTGAAGGTTGAGCTTTGGCTAATCGGCCTTGGCGTGCTAAGCGAATTGCGTACGCTACTTTCGTAGGACATGACTGGGATTTCACGGAAAATTTTAGGTCTTGGAGCTTCAAGGTACATCGTCCCAAGTCAGTGTAATTGATCACTAGCAGATCTCGTTCCATATGAATAGGGTTCATCCTCTGAATAATAATAATAATAATAATCACGGTTGGTTTAAAAGGTGCCGTAATCGTAAAGTGAAAAGTATTGATGTTAAGGAACTTCGTTTCAAGCAATCATAAATGTTTTCAGCACTTTTTGAGCAACGTTAGATGCTACTTAACACAATTTAAGTAATCATGCACCCTTTTAAAGTTAAATAATGGGGCTTTTTTTTTTCTTTTACTGTGATATTCACTAAAATCACCAAACTTTTCTTCACAGAGAAATCTGATTCATTTTGTCTGGGTGACAACTTTTTCACTTAAAAGTATAATCAAAGCGCATCAAATCTCACTTGGTAACATTTTCTCTTCCGTTCTTTTCAATGTTATTTGTACTTCTTGTGCATTAATTATTCACATTTAATTGGAACATACCTCAGTTTCTATTTTACATAAGAACAAATCAGAGAGAGAGAGAGAGAGAGAGAGAGAGAGAGAGAGACCTAAGTACGTATTGATGTTAGGGAGGATAAGTGTCACTCGAACTGTGTTGACAGTGGGAGAGGGTGGTGTGAGATCATGTCTTTTACGTAGAGGGGGGGTGGGAGGAGGAGGAGGAGGGGGGAGGGAGAAAGAGAAAAATAGCAGAGACAATTTCGTTAGGACCTGCGAGGTTGATGGTTAGATGCTGTTATTGGGTTGGGTATGTGTCCTGGCGATGGTGATAACGAAGTCGTTGGATACGACTGTGTTCCTAACCTCGTGTTGATGATTGGTTAGCTAAGCAAGGTTTATCACTTTATGGATTGCTTTTAGTTGCGTATCTTTCATAAATACGCAAATCCTTTGTAGTGATTAGTCCTTTATTTATAAGTGAGAATCAACACCATAAAATTGGTATTTAAATTTCCTGACAGTGATTTATTTAAAGCAACTTTCATTTAGCCTCACGTAGATTTTCTTATCATTGAACATTTTCAAGAACCCAGGTTTTTTTAAACACTTTTCAGGGATCTCAGTTGAGGCTACAATTTATAGTGCTTAAGGGGAACATATTCAGTAGTAGCATATAACCAAATTTCTTCGATATGTTTTACTTCGAAATTTTACAGCTTCTAATGATGCACAGAGAAGTTTGCTATTGTAGCAAATTCTTTCGATATTTTATAGAAAAATGCGTTCACTTGTCAGTATTTATGACTGATAATTTTTTACATTAAGTTTTTTTTTTTCTGCATGAAGTTAATTGCACTTTGTATCAACTAGTTTTTGACATTTGTCATTCAGTAAGTGGACACAAACACGCATAATCCTAAAAAACTAAAGCAAAATTCTCTCAGAAACTAGTGAAAACGAAACAGTCAGGATGGATATAACGGATGATTTTCGTCTGCTTTTAGAAACATTAATTTCATTCTGAAATTTTTTTAGAAATACCTTTCAGCGATTTGCCAGATGTTTCTCGTCGAGTTGAACTCGAAGCAGCTGTAGCTTTGTTTCGAAAAGTTCGTTTTAGCCAATTATTATTTCAACAATCTTACTGTAATATTCAGTAAATGGAAGGTCTTTTTTTAAGTGCTATTTTTCATCTTCGTATTTTTCGTCTTTAGATCTCGATCATAATCTCTTGACCCCAGTATGGGTGATATGCCATACTTTTCAAAGTTTTAGACTGACATTTATACTAAAAAGCAAGTTTTTTCACCATTACGAAAACGATTCAGTAATTTTAAAAATGTCACATTTTACCCTGTCCTCCTCCTCCTTCTCCTCCTCCTCCTCCTCCTCCTCCTCCTCCTCCTCCTCCTCCTCCTCCTCCTCCTCCTCCTCCTCCTCCTCCTCCTCCCACCTTCCAGACGATCGCACTCCAAAAAGGACGTTTGTGTTCGAGTAACAATAACATACAGAACTTCATTAAATATTTGATAATGATGAATTCAAGTCAGAAAGTCGTGGTTTTGAGATATTTGTATCGACTGAAGATTAACTTGAAGGTAAAAGAGAGATTTGAAAAGCGTTAGAAATATGCAGTTTATTCACTCGGAAAACTGTTAAAATTATCGACAGACAACGAGATTCTTTGTCATTGTTGTTGCAGTAATTATAGAAGGCATCATTGTATACAAAAGCCAGAATGATCTAGATATTCTAGATATCAAGCTCGTTTTCTTGACGCCCCTTCACATCCGTATATTTCATTTACGTGAACATTGTGTCAATATGTATACGATTATTGTTCCTTCGTTATTACTATGGAAAGAATAGCGTGTTGTTCTGCCATTGTCTCTTGTAGTCTCAAACGTCATTTTCACCCTGCGTCGCATTAATGAACCACTTATCACAAACAGATCGTGGTAATTGAAACACAACACCATATGTCATGGTTCTTAGTTGTTCTTATTGTAGCTGTATGTTGTTATGTTGTTGACGAGCTGTGACGAGGGAGTATGTGAATCTTATGATCAGGTTAGAATTTTGTTGGATAACTAAGCTGTGCTATATCATCCATTATCCAAAGAGGTTTATTATTATTATTATTATTATTATTATTATTATTATTATTATTATTATTATTATTATTCCTTTTGATGGTGATATGATGATGATGATGTTTCTTTCTATGCAGTGTTCTTATAAAAGCGGATATGTAATATTATTTTGTTAGGTAACCAGCTGAAGACAGCATAACTGTAAACTGAATCATGTGATGATGGTGTGATTATATATATTTTGATTTGAAACAACTGCACATAAATGAGTTTTTAGATAGGTGATTGCTCACATAAATCTCGCATAAAAGAAATTACATATTTCATCCGTAATTTTTTTTTTTTTGAAGGTTTGTCTACCTAACTTGTATTATTTAAGCAACACGAAAGAAATCGTTCACCAACCGAAATTTCTTCAAACCACGAAGTAGATTTTGCTATCTTTCTTCGTCCGTGTTTATCTCGGATGGACTCTGCGATCGATATGAAAGAGGGACTTGGAAGGCCACTCACCGAGACATATTTTGGTTTTATTCATATATATATATATATATATATATATATATATATATATATATATATATATATATATATATATATACATACACACACACACACACTAGCTGACCAACCCGGGCTGCCTGGTAAAACTTTGAATGACATTCGATAAACACTCTCTCTCTCTCTCTCTCTCTCTCTCTCTCTCTCTCTCTCTCTCTCTCTCTCTCTCTCTCTCTCTCTCCTAAACACCTCTCTCTCTACATCTCCTCTCATTCTCTTTCTCACTCTCTCCAACACACCCATTCACTATTATAGAATACAGCAACCTAAGGCTGTGTATTCACGATCGAGTTTACCTGTCATCTCTTCTGCTGGTTCATCGAAACTGCTGTTAAAACTTATGCGTAGACAACAGTTTGTGGGCGGAGATAATCCGCTCACTAGAATGGATGAACTGATGGTATTACCTAAATACCTTCCAACCGACTGACAGGTAGTTGCACGTGTGGACAGGTTAGCGCCACTTTTGTGACACTTTGCTGCTGTTTTTCATCTGGGAAGCATCTTAGATGCTCTGATCAGAATATGAATAAAGTATGCACAGGCGTTATTCATTTCACTGTTAGACCCTTCAATGCTATTTGTTGGCTTTTATAATTCCAAATCAACATTTCCATGTGGTGCTGACAATTTGGTACAGGCCTCGGCCAATGATGTCTTATTATGATATGTGTTACTATATTGAAAGTAAACTTCACTGTCCAATTCATAAAAAACTGAACCAACCCCTTATTTCTAATGTAAATTCATTCATTAATATTGTTTGGGAATAGACGTATTTTTTTAATAAGAAATATTTAGTCTATACTCTGTTACACCTTTTTATTTCTTTCCTATTATTAAGTGAATTGCTGCAAGAGTTAGCCTTCCACCCCCTCACCATATTGAGAAAAAAGTGGCAAAACACTTTCCTATAGGGCTAACTTCAACTCGTGATATATATTTTTTATATTTGTTTTTGGGACTTTTTAACATAATATAATAAATTACAACTCATTATCTTTACAGTGACGTCAAATTCCTTAACGTAGAATTGTGTATAAAGTTACACGTACGGGCATCTATAAAGTTGGTCAATTCGTACAATAATGTAATCATGAATCAAACAAGATCTTTCCCTTCTTGGAGGAATGTTAGGCAATCGGTTATTTATTGTTTTGAATGAATACACGTTGATAAAAGATAGAAATGAATATATGTCATTCTAATATATAACCATAAACAATAATTTTATTTTCCTAAATAATGGGAATACTATTCCTTATAGCGTATGATTACACCAGCAAAAGGTATGAATTGACGTGTTGTGTAAACTGTGAGCACTTTGAGTTACTCGAAGTGCAGTAGTTGTCATTTCTTAATTTCATCCCTATTTGCATCTAATACATTTACCCTCCAAGTGCCTTTTGGAAAAGATTTCCAAATGTAATGATCTACATTCCTGTAAAGTTTTAATCTAAAATTTCCCGTCATTATCTTCCAGGTAATCAGTACAAGCAATGTGAAAAGAAACTTATCTTCCATATGCAATGAAGTTTTTTGTCCCTTCGCACTATAATTAATTCCAATTGTTGACCGCTTCCACTTTTTGCATTGTAAATTTTGTCGTTGTTCTCTGTAGGTAATAATTTAGTAATAAACCTCATAGATAGAGATAGATTTCGCTCCCAAGTGTTTGAGTGATGCCTTGAAAGAGAGAGAGAGAGAAAGAAAGAGAGTTTGTAGTGGTTTCTGCTGGCTGAAAGCGTGTGTTTAGCCACTACTACGCATGCGTGGATTTGGATTCTCTTACTACGGAAAGAAATGATCGATTTAGGTTTTCAGTGTAGGTTTTATGGAGGTAATAAGAATTTTATTATTATAATAAATTATGATCAAAATTCACATAAATTCTGATAAAAAATTGTTGTTATATAGGATTAATTGTTGTAAGTTAATCATACTTCTGGCAGCGGCAGAAGAAAAGGTGAAGCATCAAGTGAAAAATGAGGATAACCCAGAAAACTGAAGGAAAATGTGACGTAAAAACAAAAATTTCATTTGTTTTCTCTGTATTTGTGTGTCTGTCACGGGGTAGGGGTTTGATTTTGAGTTATAAACCTTTCTGGGGTGACGTAGGGGCCGTGTGCAAAATTTTCTCTTGGTCTGTCAAGCAGTTCAGATTTCTGTAGTGGACAAACAAATTTACAAAAAATCACTTTTATATATATATATATATATATATATATATATATATATATATATATATATATATAAATATATATATATATATATATATATATAAATATGTATATATATATACACATACACATGTGCACACACACACACACATATATATATATGCAGTGTATGTATATATATATATATATATATATATATGGAGATATAGAGATATGATGCGATGTGATTGGCGCAGCGTGTGTGTTGGTTTCGATGCCCCCCTGGGTAAGTGTATGAAAGAGCCAGTGTTGTGTTAGTTTTCCGCGCATGGGATTCATCCACCCACAGTAAAGTTGTTCAAAAGTGTGATTGTGGCAGTGATCATTATCTTCTTAGAAGTCACATCCTTGTATGGGGACCACTTAATTTTGTATGTATGTATAAAAATATAACCCAAAAGCATATGTATATGTACAGTTTATATATATGTGACATCTCACACATGTCTCCACAGTGATATATATATATATATATATATATATATATATATATATA